>NC_051426.1:1106735-1129235 GCF_015228065.2 Penaeus monodon | reverse complement strand
GAAGCACCTATGTATGTCCATTTTTTACTCAGAGAGGTTCTTTTTATAAAGCCCTGTTTCGATCTAGGGCCCCTCAATATACCTGGCTCCTTTGCCTTGGGTATTCCATTGTAGGGTATGCTGTCAGGTACAGGGGCTCCCAGTGCAACAGGATACATTTCCTTCATCTCTGGTTCGATGTCTAAAACTGCACTTTCTAACTTGGAACTATGAATAACAGGGCACTGAGTTTCAGCTGTGTCTAGCAGATTTCCATTCTGTCCTTGTGCTTCCTTCATGCACAGTGGCTTCTGTGAAACTGTCTGCGAAATTGAAGTGGCGTTTGTTTGAGGAAGGGGACGTGTATCCTCAGCCTTGGTCCCATACTTCGTTGGAGATTGCGGACAACTTTGGGGTACCTTCTCTAGCTGAGGCTGTGACTGATCACAAGCCTGAATTTGGTCTTTAGATGAGGGTTTGGACGGGGGCTGGGGCTGTGAGTGAGATGGAGCTGAGACCGGGGTCTGCAGCTGCAGTTGGGCACTACTCGGTATTCGCGTAATGGGTTTGGGTTCTACCTGTGATTGCGACTGAGGCTGAATCCACGACTCGGGATACTTCTTGGGATCAAGTTTGATTATGATTTTTGGATGGGTCTGAGGTAAAGACTGTCCCTGAGAATGGGATTGTGTTGCAGGCTGTGATTGTGATTGTATCTGAGTCTGGACCGCAGGCTGAGATTTTGCAGGCTGTGGTTCTTTTTGAGGTTCCATTTTGGTCTGATTCTGATATTGGAAATTGGTCTGGTACTGAGATTCGAGTGGAAACTGTTGATGGGACAAAGGCTGGGTCATGGGCATGGTGGGGCTAGTTGGGGTTGCTTGTCGGCACTGCGCAACCATCACGGTTGTCTGGTGCTTCTGTCCAACTAGTGAGGAGGGATTCTGACTCCGAGGAACTCCATAGAACCCTCTGATATTCTCAGGCAATAACATGGATGTTAAGTTTCTCTGTACAACTGGACAGGCTGCCTTAATTCTCTGGGTAACTAGGGGTGTTGGATCCCCCTGAACAATCACAGATGGTGTTTGGTCCCTTAGGGACACCACAGAAGGTACTTGATCCCCTTGGATAATCACAGAAGCTGGCTGGCTACTCTTTAGTATCACAGATCCTGATTCCTCTGTTGTAACCACAGATGATACCGGGTCCCTCTGAATAATGAGAGACATTGCTTCATCCCTCGGAATGAGCACTGGGGATTTCATTTCTTTGGTAACAGCAGGAATTGCTTTAGGAGCCTGAATGATCTGAGACTGAGTTGTGGGTGCAGGAAGTATTGCAGGTCTGTGGTGGTTCGTTTGTAGGACAGCTGACATTAGTCTAGGTGCACACGTAACTACCCTGCTGTTATCACACAGCCCACTTGCCCCTACTGATGTGGCCTGACTCTTGGCTACAGGCGCCTTCTGAAGGAGGCCCTGTGCCAATGCTGGGGCCATCAGCTGTGGCGGAATCACAATGGTGGACGTGGGTTGTCGTGGAACCTTCACAATTGCTCTCAGCTCCTGCAGGGGCGGAGGACCTACGGACACCTGCCCGTTCCTTAAAACAGGGTCGAGCATTTCCGCTGGTCTCTGGTGTTCCTTTGGCGTCGTCTCTAAGCTAGCCTTCTCGTCCATGTCGCTTTCTTCGTTTCTGGTGACTCGGAGGATCGTCTCACCCATGGTGTGCCACAGGAAACCCCTTCACGGCAAGGGGACCACCGAGTGCCCTAACAGGGGGACTTTGCGTGATGCCACTGCCGCCATAGCTCCTGAGGTGCCCGTGCACACTGCCGCTCTCATGTAGCTCCCTTGAATTTTATCAGTGCGATGCGTGGTGGACAGAGGGACTGACGTCACTGGAAATCCACAATCTGTAATGCAAATGAAAATCTGTAACCAACTATGCAACAGCAACCGAGAAAGGATAAATGCACGAAAACATGAAAAAAAGTTGTTTATGAATAAGTGTGAGTAAACAATGTGTATACTTTGTGCCTGTATGTGGGTATATTTTGCGTGGATATGTATGTGAAAATGCAGGTAATATTGTGTAAGCGAATCTGTTTTGAACAAGCATGAGTTTTAATTACCGTTTCTTTTCTATCATATTAGCAAAAACACGCAAGACTGGCCAGCATATCACCACCTGTAAGTATAGGACCTAAATATCAAAATGAATTACAGTTCAAATCAATTACAGTTCAAAACGGCAAGGTGGCGGCGGACGTGGTGATGGTGGTGATTAAGAGGACAACGACGATGATAAGAGTTGGCAATAATTATAATAATGACGATGGTAATGATTGCATTTTTTCTCTTTTTTTAAATAACGACGAGGGTAAAATAACAATAGTGATGATGATAACTGCCATAAAACCTTCAATAATAATGCTAATATCTACCATAACAACGATGATAATAGCAATTAAGTTGATGCTAATAGCACATAACGATAACGTTAATAACATTAGCAATGATAACGATAATGACGACGATAATAACAAAAATGAAAATGAGAATGACAAAATTAAGAATAATAAAAATAACTCTTTATAATCATTTTAAAATAACTCTTTATAATCATTTTAAAATAACTCTTTATATCATTTTAAAATAACTCTTTATAATAAAAATAACTTTTTTATGTTTATGATCATTACTCCTATGCATGAAAATGGAACATAAAAAAAAAGAAAAACAAACCATACTTTTTATGCTCTTATTACCATTACTCCTTTGCATGAATACATAATACAAAAAAGAGAGAAAACCATAATACGGTTTACAAATTACGTGTTCGTTTTTAGCAGACATACACTCGTGTTTAGTAATAATAAACATGGCAACTCGCAGGCTGACGTGGCGCCTATGTCAGCTGTGAGAAGGCAAGATGTATAGGAGTAATTAGTCATGTCAATTACGGGTCAGCTGCGTCACCTTGGCCTAACTAGGTATGTACGTATGTGTGTGTGTGTGTGTGTGTGTGTGTGTGTGTGTGTGTGTGTGTGTGTGTGTGTGTGTGTGTGTGTGTGTGTGTGTGTGTGTGTGTGTGTGTGTGTGTTTGTGTGTTTGTGTGTGTGTTTGTGTATTTATGTATATGTATGTATATGTATATGTATGTATATGTATATGTATGTATATGTATATGTATGTATATGTATGTATGTATATGTATGTATGTATATGTATGTATCTATATGTATGTATGTATGTGTATGTATGTATGTGTATGTATGTATGTGTATGTATGTATGTATGTATGTATGTATTAACCTATTCGCTTAATAATTACCGAACGATTCTTCACAATTATTATCATTTAGGGAGAGGGAGGGAGGGGGGGGGGGGGTAAATAGGCACCTGTCTTTTTCATAAAGCGCCCGTTCGTTATTTTTTTCTCTATTTCTCTATTTCAATTAAAGCTTTCTCGAAAAATAACCCCTTCTAAATAACATACCATTTACAAACATGAAAAACAAATTATACCGACCGCCTTAAAGAACATAATGCTTATCATTATTTGCAATTTCCCATAACAGGATTCTACAACCCCGATATATCGATTATATCGGGGTTATAAAAATTAAGGGGGTTATAAAAATTAAGGAGGTTATAAAAATCGGAAAAATGGGAAATTTCGTCCGAATCCGAACTGCAAAAATAATGGAGAAAAATGGGTGCCAGGGTGGACTTGGCACAACATTACTGACGATGGACTTAAAGAACGACGTAGGGTTCGCAAAGGGAGATAAAAAGAAACTAAAAGAACGAAACGCAGAGCAGGAAAATGAAGAAGAAAAAAAACTAAATAAAAACAAGACAAAAAAACATTAATGCAAAACTACGATAGGGAGAGAAACAAAAAGCTTTTTTTCTTTCTTTCTTTTTTTTTTTTACTTCTGAATAGGAGCTACATCGTCATCAAATCCCTTTCACACAACTTCAGAAATTACATAACGCTTTACACAAGCACGAACCTTCAAAGCAGACGCATCCTCGGCTAAATCTATTCACATAACCTGCAGAATTACATAATGTTTTCGCAGAGAGACGCAATGAACTCTCACAAGGATCTAGTCTCAAAAAAAAAAAAAAAAAAAAAAACATGGGGCTTAGGGCAGCAAGAACCGTGGGCTAAAGTATACGACCGTTTAATATCAATGTATTTATGTGTAGCAAGTATAAACAGCATCTAG
Organism: Penaeus monodon; assembly: GCF_015228065.2. Taxonomy (NCBI): domain Eukaryota; kingdom Metazoa; phylum Arthropoda; class Malacostraca; order Decapoda; family Penaeidae; genus Penaeus; species Penaeus monodon. The sequence continues at coordinate 1,125,013 of NC_051426.1, read as the reverse complement.
CAAGACCGGAAGGGGGCGCTCTACACATCTGCAGAAAACAAAGACTCCCTTCCTATTAGTTCTCCTGGGTCGACATCATCACAGGGAGCAGCTGTTTGGCCTTCCACTCCCGAGTCTGGTCTACCCCAGGGGGAATGCCCTCCGGATACCCTATATCCCCCCCCCCCTCGAGCAAGGCCCCAAACTCACTCCAACTTCGCCACGGCCGGATGAATCTGACACTTGGGCGGGCGGAAGCAGGCTCCCGCCCTCGAGGGGAGCCACCGCATACAAGGGGGACGTTCTCGACGCACGGGCGGGAGTCTAGCTCGCATCCACTCGCCTTGAAGGGAGTGAAGCCGAGAGCCAAGACCCCTTTCATTATCCCTTTCATTATCCCTTTCATTCCCCGCCTGGTTGACAGCAAGGTCGAGTCATTGATTACCACAGTTGGGACTCAGGGCTTTCAAACTGGAAGGATGCTCATGGTGAGTGTGGCCGGAGGGTCGACGAAGGATTGAAAGCGGCCGGACGAAGAATTTCAATGGCCGGACGAAGAATTTCAGTGGCTGGACGAAGAATTGCAAGCTGGTTGTGTTGAAGTATATTACTTGCAATATGTATGAAGCTGAGTTTATGCGTGATATAGTTTTACACACAGTCTGAAGTCGACGTCTTGGTGTATCTTTGACCCGCTCGTTACCATCACGCAGTTACCAACACACAAACAATGTTGGTCCATTTATTGTCCGTTACATGCAGCGTCACATTATTCTACTGCTCTTTGTATGGACACAGAAAAAACACCTTCGCTCACCTTTACAAACCAACAAAGTTTACTTCCAAGGTCCATACTTATTGCTCTAGAACTCACGAACTGCAGAAGTGGTGTTCATAACAAAACCTTTAAGATTTCTTTCCGTCGCTTACGTAAAACACGAGAGCAGGTAACACTGACCTCAGTTTGCTCGGACTTCAACCACAGCCAAGCTTCTAAACACGAATTCAAAACAGACCTCAGACCCCGAGACTCCCTCTCTTCAAAAAAATCGAGAGTTCCAGACCCTCCCTCGCATTCCTGGTCACTGTAAAGAGACGATATCCACCCACTCTTCTTCAATTTACTCACAAACATTTAGAATTCGTATCTTCGTCTTCTTTTGTACCCACAAAACCGCGATTATATATCACAGCCTGTTGTCTCACTTCTTAAGACTGAATACTTATAATTATCTACCGCGTCAACGGCTGAGGTCATTAGCGGCGAACACCTTGTGAGATTAAACTGATAAAATGTCTTAAACATTTAGAAATCTATCACTAAATACTGTCATAAATAAAAACGAAACACAGCCCCACAGCGAATCCGATTAGCAAGTCCTGGGATGAAGAAATTCCTCTTTACACATAACCTCCTAAAGATTAATACCCAAAAGCGAAATTATGGAACTCAGACCTGAAATTACATCTACGATATGATCACAAATAACAAGAGAAGAATAAACACTTGCAAAAAACTATAGATACCGAATACATCGTAAAATAAGATATAACAAAGCTTTTGCATTATCCGCGTGTCTCACAGCCCAAACAGCTTATAACTTTCGTAGCATGTGACAAGCCAAAACTTGTGATTAGCAAAGTAAATGACAAATATTCACTTCATCCAACCACAGTATAAACACTCCTCTTATTATTGATGATCTAATCCAGCTTCAAAATCAAGTACGGCGTCATTCTAATTACTTTGGATTTTAGTGTTTATTCTATTTATTTACTTATCTTATTTTTATATTTTTATTATTCTTAATTTTTTTTTTTTTTTTTTTTTTTTTTTTTTTTTTTTTTTTTTTTTTTTTTTTTTACTCAATAAAGCTTTCAGTAACAAGAGGGAACAAAATATACTTATACATACTGTCAGATTCTTCTATTACTTCAATTAATCACCAGCCCTTCCCATATTGGACCTTATTTGGTATTTAACAGGTATTATATCTTGCATTACAATTTGCTTACGGCAGACAAAAATAGATTGAGATAGAGAGAGAGAGAGAGAGAGAGAGAGAGAGAGAGAGAGAGAGAGAGAGAGAGAGAGAGAGAGAGAGAGAGAGAGAGAAACAGATACACAGACTGACAGGCTGATATGAGAAAAAAATGAATATACATAATGAACGTATTTTATTCCCACGGTAACCTTCGCCAAATGAAAATTTTGTAGAACCATTAAAACAGAGTGTGACAGATCATTAGAACAGATACTATATTTAAAATAATAATAATAATCATAAAAAATAATAATAAAAATAATAAAATAATAATAATAATAATAATAATAATAATATTAACTCAGTGAAGTCTTATGGATACGTGACTAAAAGTATACATGAATAAACAAAGAAACCTCGCACCCTTATCAGAAATAAATGAAATAGATAAATAAATAAAATAGAGGTAAAAGCTGATGACGATTAGTATAAAAAAAAAAACGTTAATTAAAAGTTACGACCAGAACCGTGGCGCATACACCCCCCCAAAAAAAACTTTCTTTTCATATCATATGATAAATCTAATCAACAAATTAATTCAATCTGATGATAAGCGGCGTCGACAACATCCGCTCCCGCAAAAAAAAAAAAAAAAAAAAAAAAAAAAAAAAAAAAACTCATATTGGCAAAGGCGGGTAGGATTAATGACGCCAGCAAAGGCCCTGCGTTAGAAACCTTCTACGATTTTCTTTCCAAGCCTTTATTTAGACATTCACTTTCTCATTTTTTCCTACTCTCATTCACTAACCCACTGCCCCTTTCTCTCTCTCTCTCTCTCTCTCTCTCTCTCTCTCTCTCTCTCTCTCTCTCTCTCTCTCTCTCTCTCTCTCTCTCTCTCTCTCTCTCTCTCTCTCTCATCCTCTAATATATTCATTTTCTCACTCCTATCTCTCCTATCATTTTCTTCACTTCCTCCTCTATCCCATTTATTTATCTATTCTTTTCTTATCATATATCTGTCTAACGGACACGAACCCATATCCACCACTGACTTCCGCACCGAAATTTCTGAGTGCAGTTTCTGATTCAAACAGATATTGGGTTCCACTCAAACCTTGCTCTGATGCACCACTCTCTCTCCTTCACTTTATCTCTGTCGTCCGCAAATTCTGCTATGTCCGTCGTCCTTATATTTCACTAAATTTGTAGCCGTCAGCAAAACAGATATCAGCTGGAAAATCAAGCAAATCTGAGAGAAAAAAGATAATAATTCCGGGTCATACATTATACCAGCTTCGGACAAGTACCTACTCTGACGTCATCTGGACTTCCCGCGCTTTTTTCTGGAATTCAAAAGTTTCGGCGGGACGCGATTTCCGTTATTCGTCAGATTTAACTAAATCGTTGATGAAAATTCAGAATTTTCGAAGAACTATTTTAGTGAAAATTTTGGGAAATGATCTGTTCTGAGTAACTTTAACATTCACCAGCAGAATAGGAGGAACAAGATTGTGGCCGCTGGTATATCACATCCTTCATATCAGCAGCTGGTATACCATATATTTCGTATATTACTACGATCGTAGAGGCCTGTATGGTATAAATTCACCTTCTGTGCCACAACCGCTGAGAAGGCCTCGGCGAGTACCACAGGGTCAACACATGGTCAGCATCAGCCATAAGAGCTGACCTGTCCAAAACGTTTATGTGCGAGGAAAAGTGGTGACGGCTCTTCGTATGATCGACGCTGTGACATAATGAGATCGCGACGCAACTAATATATAACATATGAAGTAGAACGTTACTTGATGCTGTGGCCTGTATATGTTTAAAGTGTGAGGGCAGTTCCAGGGGAAACTCCGTACCATCGAGACGCATTCTGGAATCAGAGCGTTAAGCTGATATTCTGATTGTTCCCGCAATGCGTATGTATCATTTGTAGAAAGTTCTTTATAATATAATCTAATACACGTTGTTACTTAGCAGCTTTGTATATTGCGTGCATTTTACAATCGACGTATTAATTAACAGGTTTTCCTGAATAAACCTTAAGCGAGTGCTACGCAGTGGTAAGAGTCACCCCACACCCAAGGGCAATCAGAGGCGGTTTTCGGCGGCAACAAAGATAGAGTAGAAAAACGAAAAGGAAGAGAGAGAAAAAAAAAATAGAGAGAAAGAAGAAAACTAGAAAATAGAGGAAAAAAATAACTGAAAGAAAGAAAGTTGGAGAATGAAAATAAAAAAAAGGCAGAGAAAAAAATGAAGAAACAAAACACGGAACAACAACGAAAAAAGAAAACGAAGAAAACAGAGAAAAGAGAGCAAAGACAACCACCAAAAAATGCAGAGAAAAAAACCTTTGAATAATGAAGTAAGAGTGATAAAAACAGGGAAGAAACAAAAAATTAATAAAGCACAATTGCGAAAAACAAACAGAAAAAGGGGAGAAAAGAAAAATAATTCCGAAAAAAAGTATTAAATATATACACAAAAAGTTTTTCGGACAAAGTAACAATTAGATCACTTTCAATAACCACGCACGTCAACAATTACTCATAAACGTTAGTAATCTTACTGCCATATATATATTTAATCACTACAGACGGAAACTTCTATTCTGAATCACGCCATGTAATTTATCAACTGTTCCATTTCCTATTTACTATTATATCCTTGTCTCTCACTCTTTTCATCCTCGACATGATACTGCCGACGACTACCCCCCCCCCAACACACACACTCCCCCAACCTCCCCATTTCCTCAACCTGCAGCCCCCCCTCCTCATCCCCTCCTCCCTCATCATCAGCCCCCCCCCCCCTACCCCTTCCTCCCTCATCAGCCCCTCCCCACCCCTTCCTCCCTCATCTGCAGCCCCCCCCTACCCCCTCCTCCTTCATTAAGTTTCCCCTTCCTCACCTCCCCCCCATTCTCCCCCTCCCTCCAAGGACAATGATTATGTGAGAACAAGGGTCGGATCGTTCGAAAGTTGCCCTAAGGAGGAAAAGCGACGTAGGCCTATTCTGGTTAAACTGCACTCTCTGTCCAGAATGCAGAATACAAGATAAAAAAAGCAAAAAAAATCAAGAAGTCAAAGATGTATAATTGATAATCCAGAGCCCAGAATCCGGAATCTGGAATCCATAATCCAGAACCTAGAATACACAATTCACAATCCGGAATCCGGAACTTGGAATCCACAATCCGGAATCCGGAACCTGGAATCCACAATCCGGAATCCGGAACCTGGAATCCACAATCCGGAACCTGGAATCCACAATCCGGAATACAGAACCTGGAATCCACAATCCGGAATCCCAAATCCAACATGTAAAATTCAGAATCCAGAATCCAAAATGAAGAATTCAGAATCCCGAGTCAAGAACCTGAAATCTAGAATCCGGAAACCATAATCCAGATTTCAAATCCAAAAACATTGAATTCAGAATAAAAAAAAATCCAAATGCATTTAATTCAGCATAAAAAAATTAGCATAAAAAATATAAAATAAATAAATTATAAAAAAAACATTTAATTTCGAATTTTAAAAATTTATTCAGAATAAAAAAAACATCTAATTCTGAATTTAAAAAAAAATGTAATTCAGAATAATTTTAAAAAATCAGATTCCAAATGCGTTTAATTCTGCATAATATATATATATATATATATATATATATATATATATATATATATATATTTAAGCATAAAAAATTAAGATAAAAAATAAGAATAAAAAAAATCAATTCCGAATTTTTAAAATTTATTCAGAATCAAAAACCATTTAATTCTGAATAAAACAACATATAACTCAGAATAAATAAAATAAAAATATTCCAAATGTGTTTAATTCAGCATTTAAAAAATCAGCATAAAAAGATTAAGATAAAAAAAATAATAAAAAAAACATTTAATTTCGAATTTTAAGGATTTATTCAGAATCAAAAAACATTTAATTCAGAATAAAAAAAAATATGAATCCAAATGCATTTAATTTAGCATACAAAATAAGATTTTAAAAAATCAGAAAAAATTATTCTCAATTTTTAAAATTCATTCAGAATCAAAAACATTTAATTCTGAAAAAAAAAACAGGTAATTCAGAATTAAAAAAAAAATCTGATTCCAAATACATTTAATTCAGCATAAAAAAATAAGAAAAAAAATATATTCTGAATTTTTAAAATTCATTCAGAATCAAACACATTTAATTCCGAAAAAAAAAAACATGTAATTCAGAATCTAATATGATTTAATTCAGAATCCCATAACATTTCATTCCAGAATCCAAAGTTCGGACTCTAATATCCAGTCCAGAATCGAAAATCCAAATCCAAAAATGCAGAATCCAAAATCCAGAAGCCAACATTCAGAATCAAGAATCGAAAATCAAGAAGAAAAGGAAGAAGAAGAAGAAGAAGAAGATGATGATGATGATGATGAGGAAGAGGAAGAAAAAAAAGAAAAAGAAAAAGAAAAAGAAAAAGAAGAAGATGAAGAAGGAGAAATAGAAAAAAAAAGAAGTTTAATGGTTCTCCCCCCCCCCCCACCTACTCATACCCTCGGTTCCCACGGTACCCAGGACCCTACTGGTAATCGCCTGTGCCAACACTGACCTGCGCCCAGAACGTAACGACAAAGGCAAAGTGCCCCCAGAGCAAGCGATTCCGACCCTTACCGTCAAATACTTTATAACTACAAGTGAACTTATATCTTGATTATACTCAAAATGTTTGTAAAAAAAATCCTTATTCGCAATCACTATATATTGTAACGATGTTGTAGTTTTCCGATGTTCACAATTTAATTGTATTGACATATCCAGTGTCCGCGATCCAGCATGTGACCACAGGACCCATACACTGCCTTAAAACAGAAACTCTGTACTGACAGTTTCCCACCAAAACCAATGTTGCCATATTCTATGTTTAGCGAATATTTTGTGAACCCTCAAACACTCAGAGAGCCGAAGTCACTCTGCCTTCAGCATCGGCTCGGTCAACACCTCTAGCTCCCGCAGCTCTGATCTAGAATAAACAGAAGAACTCTGCCGATATTTTATTCGCCCATCAGTCGTAACCATTACAAGAAGAAGAACAACAACAAGAACAAGAAGAAAAAAAAGGCCACACAAACTTCCTTTGGCTTCCCTTAAAGAAGAAACTGCCTCCGTCCCCCTTGAAACTCCTTCCAGGTAAATACACACTAGTCCTTCACCAGCTGAGATGCCCTATTCTCGGACGGCATATTTCAGGTCGAAGGCTCGGGTTCAGGACACCGTATCGGGTCACGGCCATCTGAAGCGAAGTTTGTCTGAGCCAACATATAAAAATTACTTTAGTGTTTGCTCATTTTGCTACCGTTTTCTATTACCTTCTTCCCCATTCTCTATTCCCCCTCCACCCGTTCTCAGCCTCGCCAAGTGACGTCATAGGCCTTATCACTCAAAGCTGCGCAGAACTCCAAAGTGTTGAGACATTTAGTCGTATATACCTCGATCTGAAGCGCCCTCCGTCCTGAAGGAACCAAGGTCTATATAATGATTTTCATGTAGTTATTTAGACCTTCGGAGGCGTTACACTGAAGGGCCGGACGTCAGGTATTGCATTCACAGAGGAAGGATGTCACGTCTTCATACCTTCCTCGCACTATGAAGAAGAGAAGTTCGGTCGTGTGGTCTTTTGCCGTAAATGAACAATAGTAATGATGCTGCTGACTGCAGTGGGACTGTTGTGGCGAGGGTCTACATATAAGCCAGGGAAAACCTAGTATCGTTATTCTTAATTACAAACAACAACACAATAATAGTAATTTATAATAATAATAATAATAATAATAACAATAATAGCAACAACAATAACAATAAAAAATTAATTATACTTATAATCATAATGATAATAATTATAATAATTATAATAACAACAATAACAATAACAACAACAAACACCAACAACAACAACAATAATAATAATGATAAATAAATAGATATATAAATAATGGTCTACACTCACTTTTCTATTTCTTCATACATTATCCAGCACATTTTTTTCACTGAACTTGCCTTGCCTCAAAGCCTTTATTTTAACTAGATGATGATAACAAAAACAATAACAAGAATATATCGGCTACAACAACAACAACAGCAACAATATTATGAAAAAGAACAAGAACATGAATTTATCCCATACTTTTCCAAAAGACCCAGGAACTAAGTTGTCACATAAGCCTATACTATCATGCCACGACTACCCCTTCCCCGTATTTAATTTCCCTGTCCTTTACAGTCACCCAAACACATCTAAGCAGGTACCAGGATCCACCCATAACACACAACACATAAAAGTTAGGCCGTCGAGAGCTGCCATACGCCAACCTACAACACTGTCCCCATAACACACAACACATAAAAGTTAGGCTGTCGAGAGCTGCCATACGCCAACCTACAACACTGTCCCTATAACAAACAACACATAAAAGTTAGGCCGTCGAGAGCTGCCATACGCCAACCTACAACACTGTCCCCATAACACATAACATCTAAAAGTTAGGCCGTCGAGAGCTGCCATACGCCAACCTACAACACTGTCCCCATAACACACAACACATAAAAGTTAGGCCGTTGAGAGCTGCCATTCGCCAACCTACAACACTGTCCCCATAACACACAACACATAAAAGTTTGGCCGTCGAGAGCTGCCATACGCCAGCCTACAACGCTATCCCCTCATCAGCCTGGAAGTAGAGAGCCTCGTCCCCCACGGGAAATATCCTCTGCCGGCTCGACCTCTCGCAGCGGGGACCCTTATTTCGTTCTATGTACCTCCTCTCCGCTTATTACTTGTCCGGGTCCTGGTTATCCACATATCTAGGTCTCGTTTCGGTGTTCTGTTGACGTTTGGGGAATCGAGGTTACATCCATATGTCGATTTTTTGCTTCTCTCTCTCTCTCTCTCTCTCTCTCTCTATATATATATATATATATATATATATATATATATATATATATATATATATATCTCAAATTGGTTTATCCCCATATCAAGACGTCATATTTTACCCTGGAAACCCAAACTCCATAAACTTCACAAATGCCACGAATTTATATGCTCGAGCGTATGTATTGAAATTTTTCTGCCGCATCAACACCTAAGTCATGAGCGGCGTATTCATATTAAAGCGATAGGGTGAGGAAGTTTGTTTGGTTCATAAGGCGATGTTGGTGGATTCCTACAAAGATTAAAACAAATGTGCTAGACGTAAAAGGTCATATAACATGACAACACAGTATGGCGAAAAGGATAAAAATGAGTTGACGATGAGGATAAGTGGACAGAAGAATGGAATGAAGAAGAGAAGGAAAAGAAAAGAAAGGGGAGAAGAAAAGACCATGCAAAATTAGTAGAGGCGAGGGCTGGGGTCCAAGACAGGGCTGATCCCTACATTGAGCCTCATTCCCCGTCTCCTAAGCTCCCCCACCCCACCCCCACAACAACAAGCAAAGGATTTGGAGGGAGGGGGTGGGTACCCGACCATACCCATCTGACGTGGTTCAATAGAGGCCTAATAACCCGAATATTAAAAACTTCTGTTGGTGATCTCAATGCACATATGAAGACCAGCAGACTAGACCACAACCATTCATATTAAGGGGAAAATAACACACCAAATAGTAGAGAAAGCTCAATAATAACGTAGGCAACCTTAACAAACCCTTTTTCCATTGTGCAATTTCGCCTCGACTGAACACGAAACATCTTTCATTAAACCAAAGATCGTGTGGCATAATCTAATGCCTCATCAAAGATCTAATCAAATCTGATAAAGCAATTTGACGAAAATGGCCCGTTGAAGTGAGCCCGGCCGCAGAACCAAATTTGAATTCGAAAAAAAGAAAGAAATGAAAAGAAAAAAAAAAGTTGGAAACTTAATGACGTCAGATCATGAGATTGCCAGATGCCGCTATTGTGCTATTACGCGGAATCAAGTAATATTTCCTCTGATCTGATCGATTTTTTTTAACGAAATCTACTTTGCGGACAAAACCCCAAGGAACTTAATAAAGGGGATGGAAGAAAGAAAGAGTGAGTGCGTGCATGCGTGAGCGAGCAAGCGAATGAATGAATGAATTAACGAATGAATGAATGAGCGAGTGAATGAACGAGCGAGCGAGTGAGGAAGGGAAAGAGAAAAACCAGAGTCGGAAAAAAAAACAAGCGAGTGAGAAAGTACAAATAAATAATACACAAAACAGACACAAAATGAAAGAGTTGAATCTCGCAGAAGTTTATCCAACAGAGTCGCTTGGGACGAGATCATGGAGATGGACAGCCTATCCTGATGACGCAAGAGCTTCCCGCGTTTTTTCTCAAAATTCAAATGTTATGAACCGCTTGCAGTTTTGGGACAAATATCGTCAGAACTACTTTCCAGATTAAATTCATTTGCTGATTAAATTTCTGATATAGCTAAGCTGATTTTTCGTTTAAAATAATAATAATAATAATAATAATAATAATAATAATAATAATAATAATATAATAACAACAACAACAACAATAACAATAACAATAACAATAATAATAATAATAATAATAATAATAACAATAACAATAACAACAACAACAACAACAACAACAACAACAACAACAACAATAATAATAATAATAATAATAATAATAATAATAATAATAAACATTAAAAGCAAAATATTTCATATTTTTCATACTATAACAGACATAACTACCTTATCTTCCTACTCTTGAGTATGTAATGATAGCACACACGCGATTCAACGCATAACCAACATAAACAGAGGAAGGGGAGGAGGAATAAGGTGAAGAAGAGGAAGGGGAGGAGGAGTAAGGTGAAGAAGAGGAAGGGGAGGAGGAGTAAGGTGAAGAAGAGGAAGAAGGTGAGGAAGAGGAAGGGGAGGAGGAATAAGGTGAAGAGGAATAAGATGAGGAAGAGGAAGAAGTTTAACGGCCTCTCTCCCCTCTACTCACCCTCGACTTCCCACGGCACCCAGCGCCTTACTGGTTATCGCCTGCGCCAACCCTGACCTGCGCCCACAACGGAATCGACCACAACAAATGCCCCCACAGCAAGCCATTCCGACCCTTACCGCCGATCACTCCACAACGACATGTAAACTTACACCTTGTTTATACTCAAAATGTTTGCTAGAAAATCCCTATTCTGAATCACTACGTTTATAATCTTTATCACTGACGATACGGTAGTTATCGAGTGTTCACGATTTAGCTACACTGACATGTCCAGTGTTCCCCGTCCAAACAAGTGACCACAGGACCCTAACACTGCCATAAAAAAACAGCGAGTCTGCACTGACACTCCTGCTAAAGATTAATGTTTTCCATTTTCGTATGTTTAGTGAACATGTCATACTATATCGTACAAAAACGACCCTGTGATCACTCTGCCCTCAGCATCGGCTCGGTCAACACCTCAAGCTCCCTAGCCTAGAATAAATCAGAAGAAACTCGGCCGATATTTTATTCAACCATCAGTCGTAAACACTACAGAGGGAGGGACAGAAGGAGGGAGGAAGGAGGGGGTGTTAGAAGAGGGGGAGGAAGGGGAGAGGAAGGGGAGAGGAAGGGGAGAGGAAGGGGGAAGGGGAGGAGGAGGAGGAGGAGGAGGAGGAGGAGGAGGAGGAGGAGGAGGAGGAGGAGGAGGAGGAGGAGGAGGAGGAGGAGGAGGAGGAGGAGGAGGAGGAGGAGGGGGGGGGAGAGGGGAGGAGGAAAAGGAGGAAGGTGGGTGGAAGGGAAGGAGAAGGAGAAGGAGAAGAAGAAGAAGAAGAAGAAGAAGAAGAAGAAGAAGAAGAAGAAGAAGAAGAAGAAGAAGAAGAAGAAGAAGAAGAAGAAGAAGAAGAAGAAAGGTGTGTGGGAGGGAAGGAGAAGAAGAAGGAGAAGGTAAAAAAAAAGTAAGAAAAAGAAAAAGAAGAAGAAAAAGAGGATGAACAGGAAAAAGAGGAGCAGGATGGGGGGGGGGGGTACGGCAAATCGACGTTCCGCACTGAAACAATTCCAACGGACAACGGAGGGAATATAAACGTCACAAAAATAGATTAAAGGAATCTGAGCATCTAAAAAATGAAGACAAATTATGGGGTTAACCTATAGTTTGGCGATGAAAGAACAAAGAAAAAAGCTTACGTGTTATGGGAGGTTCTGAAAACACACTCAGGCTTACGGCGTCGAGGAGAATTATGATGTTTGCACGACTAAAAAGCCTCGAGAGAAAAAGAAAACGGAGACTTCAGAAAACATAACAGATTATCTACGTATCGATAACAATACCTTTTACATATACAACGTTAATTGAATGAATATCTGAACGAGCATTTTGAAGATTAACAAGCCATAACCATTCATAAGGATGTAAGTAGCATAGTAATGATATTAATAACAAGAGAAGGGAGGGGAAGGGGAGGGGAGGGGAGGAAGGGGATGGGGAGGGGAGGGGAGGGGAGGGGAGGGGAGGGGAGGGGAGGGGAGGGGAGAGGAGAGGAGAGGAGAGGAGAGGGAAAGGAGGAAAGAAAATAGAAAGGAAGAAAAGGGAATTAAGCTTATTTCCATCTGTCCGAACGTTTATTCCAGAGAAACCTCGTAAGCAACAAAGGCTAGACTGGCGTGTTCTAAGGTCCCTTCGCCACTGCCACGCAGCTCCCGGCCGCAGCAGACCTGCTGGCGCCGAACGAAGTTACTGCAAGAGTGGAAGCAGGTGGGTTTCTAGGCACGTAGGGCGGGTCGAGGGCGAAGAAGGGTCGCCAGAAGCTATCACTCGGTGTCAGGTCCACAACCCAAACAATGGGGGAGGGGAGGGGAGGGGAGGGGAGGGGAGGGGAGGGGAGAGGAGCAGAGAGGAGGGGAGAGGGGAAAGGAGGGGAGGGGAGAGGAGAGGGGAGGGGAGGGGAGGGGAGGGGAGAGGGGAGCGGAGAGGGGAGGGGAAGAGAATGATCAGCTATCCCGCCTCAGCACCGAAGAACCTCAGCCGGACACGACCCCACGGCACGAACCCCGTAGAAAAATAAAATAAAATAAAAATAAATAAATAAATATAATAATAATAATAATAATAATAATAATAATAATAATAATAATAATAATAACAATAACAATAATAATCAGGAAGACGAGAAACACACAGAGAGCATCCACAGAAAGCTTAATCAAAAGGTTTAGCAACGCAAGATGTAACCTTATAAGTTAAGTGCAGCGCTTCCCGTGGCGTAAACAATGTCAATGGAGATACACAGCACGTTTGTTGATTATGAGCGCGTATGAACGGGAGTGTGCTGGTGTATGCGCGTTTGTGTGCACGTGTCCATGTGTGTGTATGCAAGAGAAGCAATACACATGCGCGTATGTATATATGTATGTATATATGTATGTGTGTATATGTGCGTATTTATTTGTATATGTATATGTATGTATGTATGTATATGTGTATGAATGTATGTCTATGTATATGTGTATCATCATCATCATCAAGGGGCTAACGCCGACGGGGGCGCATGGCCGCATCCACCCTTCCAGCCACGAGGAACCCTCGAAGCGAGTCTCCAGGTAGGCCCACGGCCCATCTCTTATTCCTCGCGACAGGTCTCGTCGAGCTGCCAAAGGCATGATCTCTTGGGTCGTCCCAAATGCCTCCTCCATCCAGGGTTGTCTCGCAGAGAGACAACCTGATGGGCAGGGTCGTCCACAGGGAAATGAGCTAGGTGACCATATAGCCTGAGTTGGCGATCCCGGATTATGCAAGTAACAGGTCCCATGCCAGTCTCACGGTGTAACTGCTGGTTGGACACATGGTCCTGCCAACCGTACCCCATGATCCGGGGAAGAGACTTGTTACAAAAGACATCAAGACGAGACTCCAAGACACTGGATAGCGTCCAGGTTTCGCTTCCATAGAGCAAAACTGGCAGTATCAAGGCCTTGAAAACACGCAGCTTGGTCCTTCTGCAGGTAATGACATCTCCAAACGCTCTTGTTGATCGAGTTCAAGGCTCCTGTTGCCAGACCAATCCGTCTATTGACTTCTTGGTCTGACAACCCAGAGATATGGACTACACTACCAAGGTATGTAAAACTCTCTGTAACTTCAACGTCCTCGCCGCAAGCATGGATCGACTGAACGGGTTCCCCTAACAGGCCCCCAAAGTCCTGAATCTTGGTCTTGGTCCAGGAGACCTCTAGGCCTAAGGGCTTCGCCTCATTGCTAAATGCATCAAGAGCCGCCGCCAGTGACTCCAAGGACTCAGATAGGATAGCAATATCGTCGGCAAAGTCAAGGTCTGAGACCTTGATATTGCCTAGTGTTGCTCTACACTGACTTTGGCTAGTAGCTCTGCCCATTATCCAGTCCATACACGCGTTGAAAAGTGTTGGTGAAAGGACACAGCCTTGCCTCACCCCTGAATTAACAGGGAAGTTCGACAGACCCCCATCACACTTTACAGCACTTTCAGTATCAGTATAAAGGCTTGCTATTAGGCCAATAATCGGTGTCGGAATTCCCCTGAGTCTCAGGATCTCCCATAGCGATTCCCGATGCACCGAGTCACACGCCTTCTTGAGGTCGATGTAGGTATGTTGGTATGTGTATGTATGTGTGTAAATGTAGGTGTATATGTGAATGTGTATGCATATGAGTATATATATATGTAAGTGTGTAAGTATGAGCATGTACAGGTGTATACATATATATGTGGGTGAACACTAATGTATACTCATAAACTTGTGTGTGTGTGTGTGTGTGTGTGTGTGTGTGTGTGTGTGTGTGTGTGTGTGTGTGTGTGTGTGTGTGTGTGTGTGTGTGTGTGTGTGTATATATATATATATATATATATATATATATATATATATATATATATATATATATATATATATATATATATATATATATATATATATATATATATATATATATATATATGCTCTTCTGATACTCAATCTCATGTTCACAGGAGTATACCCTGGTGTGGTGAACAGGCCTGTGCGATGCTGCTCCTAAGTCCACACTAGACAGGGCCAACCCTGCTAGAGGGGCTTATCAGTGGCATCCCGGCTAACCCCCCCCCCCAACCAAGATACACCTAAGCCAGTAGGAGGGGGGGGGGTAACTCTGCTGTATACCTCTCAATCAAAAACCATGACTACACAAACAGAGCAACAGCCCTCATTCCCCGAAGGAGACCCTGTTACGGCGGCGGTCAGGATTGCTCTGGAGCAGGTGTAACCGAAGATTTTTATCTCCGGTTAAAAACAGGCCACACCAGTTGATGAACTTTTGCACATATAATATAAGGATAATGAGAACTGAATCCGACTTACTAGCATTACTTGAAGAACTCTCTTTCAGGGACAAGATAGAATTAGCTGAACAAAGGCTATAAATAAAAAGAAGAGAAATTCAATACTCAAACAATAAATGCAACGGTGATCTCAGGAACCAGCATGAACACTGCTAAAAGGTGACTCGGAATTGTGAGGTTGTTGCTGGGAATTAGCCTAAGAGATTAGATGAGGGAGACGTCGGTCAGGGAACGGACAAAAGTGGAAGATATACTTGGGAGCATCAAAAAGAAAAAATGGTAATGAGTAGGTCATATATTTCAGAGACAAGACTTCAGATGACTTTGACTTTGACTTTGACTTTGACTTTGACTCTGACACTCTCTCTCTCTCTCTCTCTCTCTCTCTCTCTCTCTCTCTCTCTCTCTCTCTTTCTTTCTCTCTCCCTTTCTTTCTTTCTTTCTCTCTCTCCCTTTCTTTCTTTCTTTCTCTCTCTCCCTTTCTTTCTTTCTTTCTCTCTCTCCCTTTCTTTCTTTTTTCTCTCTCTCCCTTTCTTTCCTTTTCTCTCTCCCTTTCTTTCTCTTTCTCTCTTTCTCTCTCTCTCTCTCTCTCTCTCTCCCTCTCTCTCTCTCTCTCTCTCTCTCTCTCTCTCTCTCCAGGGTCTCATTCCCCATGACAATGACGAAGTGATCTTATAACATGTTAATTCAACCCTTATTGCTCGTATTTCCCATTCTGTTATTTTGATATCTTTGTGTATAATTATGTCTTGTATATACTGAAAAGGTTCATTATTCTGAATCACTACGTATGTAATTGCTATTATTATCGATATTCAAATGCCATTATGTTTTATGAATACTCAGCAATTCTGTCTCCTTATCATGAAGCTTTTTAGTCTTGTAAACAAAACTCTTTTCTCACATACAACCGTATACAAAGTACCCTCTGTTTCTTCACCACAAACCTGTCATGTGACCATATGTATCTGAATTTGTGTTCATTCAAATTCTTTCATGTTTTCCATTATGAAATGTTTCAAAACGAAGCCTGTTCATAGAAATTTCTGAGCAGTCGACACAGACCGCTCGCCCTCATGGGCATGGCAAGACGCCTTGCTCCTCCCTGGGTGCCTCTGCCTTGCCTGTCCTCTGTATTCCAGCTACCATACTCTGGTGTCAATAAAGTATAGAACTTTAACTCAACACACCAAGAATCAAAGCAGCAGTAACATCAAAGAAGAACGAGAACTCACTAAATTACATTAGTGGCAGACCAGTGGCATGCACTTCCCGCTATACATTACATTACACTCAGACCTACGTGGTCGGGGAATGACTACGCCCACCGATGGGACTATGGCGACAAACCAACAAATTGAAAGCCAGGGGAGATATGGTGTCCTCAGTGAGAAAGATATTGGTGGGGCCCCGGAGAGACTGAAGAAAAAAGCAAAGAGGCAACTATCTGATTCTGTAGAACTTATGCCTCCCGGACACCTGTGTACACAATTTAAGAACAATACAAAGCTTCGCACACATGGGGATTAGTATCGCTGGGTCCCTCAGGCCCTAAAAATGGGCCCTTACAATAAGACACATGGATCAATCAAGCTGAAAATTGGGAGAAATAACGTTTATGCCAGATGCAAGAACAAACAAATTCTTGCTTATACGACAACTACCGATGCAGGTGGTGAAGTGCTTGAAAAAACAAGGTTTTTGGGAAGGGAAAATGTACAAACGTTATTGTGTTCAATGCTCAAGGGAACTCTGCTGTATACATCTCAATCAAAAACCATGACTACACAAACAGAGCAACGGCCCTCATTCCCCGAAGGAGACCCTGTTACGGCGGCGGTCAGGATTGCTCTGGAGCAGGTGTAACCGAAGATTTTTATCTCCGGTTAAAAACAGGCCACACCAGTTGATGAACTTTTGCACATATAATATAAGGATAATGAGAACTGAATCCGACTTACTAGCATTACTTGAAGAACTCTCTTTCAGGGACAAGATAGAATTAGCTGAACAAAGGCTATAAATAAAAAGAAGAGAAATTCAATACTCAAACAATAAATGCAACGGTGATCTCAGGAACCAGCATGAACACTGCTAAAAGGTGACTCGGAATTGTGAGGCTGTTGCTGGGAATTAGCCTAAGAGATTAGATGAGGGAGACGTCGGTCAGGGAACGGACAAAAGTGGAAGATATACTTGGGAGCATCAAAAAGAAAAAATGGTAATGAGTAGGTCATATATTTCAGAGACAAGACTTCAGATGACTTTGACTTTGACTTTGACTTTGACTCTGACACTCTCTCTCTCTCTCTCTCTCTCTCTCTCTCTCTCTCTCTCTCTCTCTCTCTCTCTCTCTCTCTCTCTCTCTCTCTCTCTCTCCCTCTCTTTCTTTCTCTCTCTCCCTCTCTTTCTTTCTCTCTCTCCCTCTCTTTCTTTTTCTCTCTCTCTCCCTTTCTTTCTTTTTCTCTCTCCCTTTCTTTCTTTTTCTCTCTTTCTCCCCTCCTTTCTTTCTCTCTCTTTCTCCCCCCCTTTCTTTCTCTCTCTTTCTCCCCCCCTTTCTTTCTCTCTCTTTCTCCCCCTCTTTCTTTCTCTCTCTCTCTCCCCCTCTTTCTTTCTCTCTCTCTCCCCCTCTTTCTTTCTCTCTCTCTCCCCCTCTTTCTTTCTCTCTTTCTCTCTTTCTCTCTTTCTCCAGGGTCTCATTCCCCATGACAATGACGAAGTGATCTTATAACATGCTAATTCAACCCTTATTGCTTGTATTTCCCATTCTGTTATTTTGATATCTTTGTGTATAATTATGTCTTGTATATACTGAAAAGGTTCATTATTCTGAATCACTACGTATGTAATTGCTATTATTATCGATATTCAAATGCCATTATGTTTTATGAATACTCAGCAATTCTGTCTCCTTATCATGAAGCTTTTTAGTCTTGTAAACAAAACTCTTTTCTCACATACAACCGTATACAAAGTA
>NC_051426.1:1096735-1101735 GCF_015228065.2 Penaeus monodon | reverse complement strand
TTTCTTTTCGGGCACTTTGGATTAGAAAAAGGTTATTTTCCTGTCTTGACCTGACCTCACTTTCTCTTTTCCCGGTCGGTGGCGGCGTGGGTAGGTCAAATGACCGCTTGGTTACCCCTGTATATGGTAGTTATTTTTGTTGACGCCTTGGGAATTAACCATAGCATCGTTACATTGCTTTTTGGTGACACGTTCTATCGGCGCTAGAACGAAGTATGTAACGGAAATTCATTAAAATTCATTAGTTTGAATATAGCGTAGGATCTTCCCTCATATCATAGTGCACAGAATTGCCCGATATTGCCCCGGGGTTGCGTAAACGCCTAATAGATCTGCGCTCCGTCGTTCGAAAGTAGGTGCAATAAACCGAAGTTATTCGTTCGGCACCTTTTGAGTAAGTGTGACCCGCGATTATGTCCGTTAATTAATGTAGGACTAGGGTTTAAGCTAGAATCATTATTCGCTTATTAATCACACCTTTCTCACCCTCCTCAAGTCGCTTGCATGTTTTGGGTACCCCCCAAGCGTTTGTGTGATTCGTGAATTATATGTCCTTCGGGAATTTTGCGAGCGCCCATTACAGATACGCAGAAGAGAGCAGGGTTATTATATTCCTGGCTCGAGTCGCTTCAGTCATATACGGCATTTGGTATAGGATCCCCCGTTATTGAGTTTTATTGAAGTCTGACGTGCAAAGCTAGACATGTACCTCGGCAGTTCAGATTTCTGACCCCGAGAAGATTTGCTTGATAAAAAAAAAAAATGGCGAATATTTTTTTCATGTTACCATTCATTCATGCGTACATTCTGTCGTATATCATTATATGTTGAATTCAAGTGGTAGTTGAAATAATCTTAAATAGCTAGCATTGCTAATTTACTTCAGTTTTGTTATAGTGAACGCTAATATTCGTGTTTGTGATTCATTCTCTGTGTGAGGTCACTCTCGCTTCCCTCTCATTAACGATAGCTGTCACTCACACACGCATACACACACACATTCAGCTCACTCACACACACAGGATAAAAGACACTGACCCTTTTCATTGTCTTAGTGCCGGCGTAAAGATTTATCTCTTTAGCCCGCAATTTTGTCTGTCGCTGTCTGTGTACAAGTTACATCTATTCTTATCTGTGTGACGACTATGGTTCAAATAGATCTTCGCGGATCGCCGATGTCGTTCCCTTATCTATTCTCATATCTATCAGAGATGGTTGGTAGTTCAAATAGGTCTATGCGGACCGCTACTGACATCTCCCTCTTCTATTTTCTTCTTTACCTTTGTGAAAATAAAACACAAAATGAAAAAAAAGACGAAAATAAGTTAAAAACCAACATTAAAAACCGTAAATTGTTATGAATAACCGGCTAGTGGTAATTACCACCCCATCTTCTGTTGCCTTTCTTTTCTCTTACTCTGGCCCTTACGTGTATGATCTGGCTCCCCGACTTTATATTGCAGTCGGACCGACACGGCACCGAAGGAGGACCCTTAGGATGCTGTGAGAAGGACGTCATCGAAGATCGCCATAGGCCCGCGGACCAGGATTTTCGTCAGAAAAGGTGTTAAGCCGTCCCAGTGTAGTGGACGGGCGTTGCCTGCCAGACTCCCCGTAGATCCAGCGAACCAGCACCTTTGCCGCAGGTACCAGTCGCCCCAGAATGCTGTGCCAGGCGGACGCCTGCAGATCCGGTCAACTCCAGGAGCTCGTAGCGCAGATATCAGCCGCCCCGAGATGCCGCCCCTGCCCCGACGCCCGTAGATCCGGACGAAGATTACGAGGACGTGTGGACGCGAGAGTACCTGGACGAGATCTGTGAGGACGTGTGGACGAGGACGCCGCCGGGTTAGGCCTGGGCCAGGACTACGAGGAGGTCAGGACGAATCCGAAGTCAAGGAGGACCTGTGCGAGACTTTCGAGGACGTGTGGATAATCGAGGACGAGCAGATTACACCAGGGACCAGGAGGATGAGGACAACATGGACGAGCAGCCACGAAGTTGAACCAGGACGACGCACGAGAACGAGACGACCAGCCAAGTTAGGTCACCCTTGAAGGCGCCTCGAGGGCGAGGCGCGAGTAGGTGGCCGAGCAATATAAGATGTGGATAATTCTCTATTTCGGTTACCAGTGGACCACGTGGCTGTTTTCCACGTGGATCCAAATGTCCCAAATAATAACCACCCGCTCAGCGAGGGCGGAGGTCACATTTTATATCTGACCTCGTTTGACCGGGAGTTCGTGCTAAGCTACCACCGCGCTAAGGTCAGCCCTCCTCCTCCAGGTGGGCTGACCGTGACCTCCGCGCGGCCCGATAACCCGTATAACTAAACATGTCGTGTTCTTATACTGCGTGGTGTCAACTCTCAGAAGTAAAGAGTCAAGCCGTTAACAAGTATAACTACCCTCTGCTCACCATTGTACTAAGGATGATAGCCTTTTACACAACACACACACACACACACACACACACACACACACACACACACACACACACACACACACACACACACACACAACACCCCAACCCCAAAAAAAAAAAAAAAAAATTATATATATATATATATAAATATATATATATATATATATATATATATATATATATATATATTATATATATATATATATATTCTCGATTCTTTTCTACCCTCATTTTCAAATACATAATTCAGTTCCTTGTTCCTCTTCCTAACTCACGGTTGTTCATCACTAATTTCCACGCTAAACTGTCATTCAGTCAACTGTCATTTTCAGCATTTATTTTCCCCAATGGCTAGCGGGCATCGTAGTTCTACATATCCCCTTTTGTTTGGGAATAGTAACGACGACTAACGAGTTTTTGAAATGATGCAGCGAGTGTTGCACCGCCGGACGGAATTAATGCAGCGGCAGCGTCGGGGTTTTGTCGTTCTCCAGTCCCTTAATGAAGCTCAAATTCTGAGAATTGTGCCGCCGGGTCTTCGGCCGCCGTTGGTATTGCTCCAAGTTTTTCTTTTTTCTTCTATTTCTTCCTCTTCTTCTTCTTGGTCTTCTTCTTCTTCTTCTTCTTCTTGGTCTTCTTGGTCTTCTTCTTCTTCTTCTTCTTCTTCTTCTTCTTCTTCTTCTTCTTCTTCTTCTTCTTCTTCTTCTTCTTCTTCTTCGTCTTCGTCTTCTTCTCTTTCTTCTTTGTAAAGGCTGTAGCAGCACTGCTTCGGACTTTCTTTGGCTTCTTCACGTTCACCTAGAACATTACCATTTTAATTTTCTATTGCATTAGTTGTAAGTCTCCATAAACACACACAAACACAAACACAAACACACATAAAACTAAACTAGACTAATCAAAGCGTATATACACTTTTCCCTCCTCTCTTCCCCTCTTCCTCATCCTTTATTTCCCGGCCACAGAGTAAGGCACAATGAAGCCTTCCCGACGCCCTTAGTGCCGCGGGCGCCTCGCAAACAGGGCGCGCTGGCACTCCGTCGTTCGCAGTGCTGTGAGGGCCAGGGTCCGAGTCCTCCGGGGTTCCTTCGCTCCTTCTGCTGGAGTTTCATTCCTTCTCGATTTGTTCCCTTTTTTTATCTTTATCCATTATTTTCTGTCTTTTTTTTTTTTTTTGGTCATTTTTATCTCTTCTCGCACTTTTTTTTTTACTCAGTCATAATTTTATTTTATGTTATATCATTACTTTTCTTTTCTTTTCTTATGTCCTTCCTCTTTTTCTTTTTCTTTTTCTTTTCCCTTCCCTTCCCTTCCCTTCACCCCCCCCCCCTTCTATTCTCCCCCTCCTCTTTTCCTCATCCGCAATACCTAAAAAAAAAACTCCCTCCGACATACCATACTTGAAATATCCACAAAATGGAAAAAAAAAATCTCTCAGAATTCCCCCACCCTAATATGCTTCCAATATCTCCACCAATGGATAAGCAACATACCTGCTCTGGCCCTCCCTCCCTCTCCCTCCCTCCCTCCCTCCCTCCCTCTCCCTCCCTCCCTCCCTCTCTCTACGGACGAGTAGCAAAGTGTAAGATAGGAAAAGATACGCAAGCTGAGCAAAGCGTGCAGGGGAAACTCGTGTAAAAATGTAAAATGGGATATGCATAAGTAAGCAAAGACAAACTTAGATAAGTCAGTAAGTAAAGACAACCTCAGATAAGTAAGTAAGCAAGCAAAAGCAGCCTTAGACAAGATAAGTAAGAAGTAAAGCCAACCTTAGACAAGATAAGTAAGTACGTAAGCGAGGACTACCTTAAACAAGATAAGTAAGATCAGGTATGGAAGATAAGACGTCTGAAGTTAAGTAAGTATGATAAAATTAAGAAAAAACATTCAGATAAAAAATTAAGATAAACAATATATGCAAGATAAGTAAGACACGACACGCAAGCTAGAACAAAGAAAAAAAAATCAGATAATACAAAAAAATTCCAAAAAAAAAGAAAAGAGATGAAAAAATAAAAAAAATAAAACGAAACAAGAAAACAAGATAAGAAAAAAAACCGACCACAAACAAGAACTACCTTTGGGGAGATTCAGCCTTCTTCACGGACGCGATCCCTCCGAACATTCGGGAAGTAAACGACCTCGTGAAAAAACTTAAACAAAAATAAATAATATATAAATAAATAAAAGCCCCAAAAATTCTCATTACACACTTTAAAAAAAATTTAATAACCAAAAAGGTTTTAAGATACAATAGCAATAATAAAAAAATGAATGAAAAAAATCTAAAAATACACTAAATAAATGAAAAAGTCACTTTCCCCCCAGTGCCCCCCAAAAAACATTTTCTCAGAGCTCCTTTTGTCTATTTATGTTGGGGAAAAAATGTAAAATGAATTTCCCCAAACTCAAATGAAAGGAAAATATACTTTTACATTAAAAATTTTTCAACCACCGAAATATGGGCACTCCTCTCTAACCACATTCGCCTGTTTACATATAAATATATCTGTATACGTGTGTGTATATATTGTAAGTCTATAAGAACTCTGTATTCAATCACTGGCTATGAACG
>NC_051426.1:1089235-1091735 GCF_015228065.2 Penaeus monodon | reverse complement strand
GATTCAATTAGTGGTGGAGGTGATGCAGTGGTGTGGTGGTGGTGGTGTAGTGATTTGGTGGTGGTGGTGGTGATGTGGTGTGGAGGTGGTGTGGTGGTGGTAGTGGTGGTGGTGGTAGTTGTGGTGGTGGTAGTGGTGGTGGTGGTGTGGTGTGGTGGTGGTGGTGATATGGTGTGGTGGTGGTGGTGTAGTGATTTGGTGGTGGTGGTGGTGTGGTGGTGGTAGTGGTGGTGGTGGTGGTGTGGTGTGGTGGTGCAGTGATTTTGGTGGTGGTGGTGGTATACGACTTCCGGAATTCATCAAAGGAATATACGCAAACATCTATATTTCCAAGTGCCTATCTATACATCTATATATATATATATATATATATATATATATATATATATATATATATATATTAATAGACATATAGACAGATATATAGATAGATAGATAGATACAAATAAATTAATCAATAAACAAATAAACACACGCTACACACAAAATATACACATATACATACATATACATAAAGCCATATATAGACATATATATATATATATATATATATTATATATATATATATATATATATAATATATATATATATATACCCATATACGTACATATATATGCATACATATATATTAATGTGTGTGTGTGTGTTGTGTGTTTAATTTTCAAGAAAAAACATTTTAGGAAAACTTTACTTCCAAATTGCAGCTTCTCTACATTTTTACATATTCGTATTCAAAAATTCTATTTTTTTTTACTCTAACCTTGGTAGTTTACCCACCTAACCACACACACACGCGCGCGCGCGCGCGCGTATATATACAGACAAATTTACATTTATATACACAGATAAAAAGACAATCAATAATATGCAAATAGCCCTCCCTCAAAAAGTGAATACAGTACAATATTGCAGCGGCCTTTCAAACAAAATTACAATCCGTATTCATACCTGTACCGATCCATAACTCATACACAGACCAAGTATGTACACAGGAGCGCAACCATCACTACTGCCCATACGCCTCCAACATTCTCTCTCTCTCTCTCTCTCTCTCTCTCTCTCTCTCTCTCTCTCTCTCTCTTCTCTCTCTCTCATCACACACACACACACACACACACACATCACCACACACACACACACACACCCCACACACACACACACACACACACACACGCATACCACACTACCCTTCGTTTTCGAATCAAACGAAATCTCTCCCCCACCTCCCCCACCACCACCATGAACAGCAGCAACATTGGCACAGCTTCAGCAGCCTTCAGCCAAAACCCTGGCACCCAAATACCGTCAAATGGCACCGGGCCACGCCTCACGCCACGAGCTTTTATTTTGGAAGTTTTTGAACGTCCCATGGGCTGGAGAAAATATACATCACTCATACAAGATTTTAGACCGATAGGTAACTTGCTTATTAACAAAAATAGATTTTACTGAGGGGATTTGCATAATAGATAATGGATTTTATTCATAGATTTCCATAAGAGATGCCTTTTACAAGTAACAGATTTTAGACAAAGAGATAACTCGCTTCGTTTTGAAAGTTTTGACCGTTCTATGAACAAAAAAATATATATACATCACTCATTCCTATCCTAAATTTTAGCCTAATGGGTACCTCGCCACGGGGGTTAATATTCCCTTTGTACAGAAACAGACGCACTCGGATTCGTGTGAAGGTTTTAAGAGTGACTTTTCTCTATATATCGATTTATCCCTAGGTAATTCTAGGCACATTTCCCCCCTAGTGGAGTTATCAAAGCGTCAAAACAAAAGAAGCTTTGGAATAGTGGAGTTGTTAGTCATTACTTTCCCCCGGGCAACACCATCACATGCTAATAGGGAGCTTGACACTCGTGCGTTTATTGGACACAAATCCAGCCCAATATGAAAAAGAAAGAAGGAAGGAAGAGAAGATAGAAGAGGAGGAGAACGAGAAGAACAAGAACAATTAGGAGAAGAGGAAGAAAAAGAATAGGAAAAGAAGGAAAAGGAACAGGGAAAGGCACACAGGACCAATAACGAAAGAAAGCCTCTGATGACAACCAGGCGTGAAATACCACCCCAAGAGGTAAGAGAAGAGGGAGGGTGGGAGCCCAATCCCGTAGTCTCTCCTTCCCCCCCCCCCTAACGCATTCCCTTAGTCACGTGACCCCTCTCTATATTCCGTAAGGCTGTGGCCTATATCAATACTAACGCTTGCCTAAAGTAATTGTTTTTTTTTCACTCGCCAAGTAAGTGGGAAAATAAATCTCCAATTGCAGTTCTACCTAAAGACTTTTTCGTTACTTCATATAAGACCTACATATATATATATATATATATATATATATATATATATATATATATATATATATATATATATGTATGTATAATATAAACCTTTCAACTATATTTCTTGCAACTGAAGAAAAAATAATGAACAGAAATATTGATGAACATGTTTTTGCACATAAACTATATCAAAAAAAATATACTAGTTCAC
>NC_051426.1:1071019-1083519 GCF_015228065.2 Penaeus monodon | reverse complement strand
TAAGATGGGGAAAAAATAGAAAAGCAGAAGTGGAAAAAGTTGAAAACGAAGGTTGGAGAGGACAGTACCATGTATAAAAAAAATAAATAAATAAATAAATAAATAAAAATAAAATAAAATAAAATAAAAATAATAATAACAATAACAATAACAATAAACTACTTGATAAAACAGAACAGAAAAAAATATCGCCGTCCACACACACCGGAAAAAATTAAACGAAAATACATATTCTTCCCGTCAGTTCCCACGCCCGTCGTCCTGAGCCGCTAACGATGGAATGAACCTTCAGCCTCGTCACACTCACGAGGAGAATGATCTGGTGGCCAGGGCATGCTGCGACCTTTTCATCTAACAAAGAAAATAATAATAATATATAAAATGAATAAATAAATAAACAAACAAATAAATAAATACATAAATACATAAATAAATAAATAAACAATACATAAATAAATAAATAAACAAATAAAACAAAATAAAATAACTAAATAACAAAAAATAAATAAAACAGGATAATAACAAACTTGGAGACCGACAACGAAACACAACAACCTCAACCGCGAAAAAACGAGGCAGGCTTACAAGCACGTCCCAACCACCTTTGGCCGGATTAATAATGAGACCTTTCCCCATCTCCATCGGTCAAAATCTGCCACCTGGTCAGTTGCAGGACGACACCTCTTTTGCAATTCAAAATCAGAGAGAAAAAAAGGGGGAAAGTATATGTAAATATCGTTTTTTTTTTCTAATACAGTGGGTAAAATTAGAATTTTGAAACGTTTCGAGCCACGCATCGCATTAATGCAGTTATGACATTCAAGGAAAAAGCAGAAAACTATGAAATTTCGTAGACAATTTTTTTTTACGTCAAGATGAACGTAATTGTTACACGTTCAATGTTAACGGTCGTTCAATGATCTTACGTCATTTTATTAAACGTTTCAAATTATGTGGGTTTTCAAGTTTTTTTTCCGTCTTTCCCTCAGACGGTTTATGATGAGAAAACGTGAAGAAAAAATGGAGGAGAAAGAAGAGGGTGGAAGGGAAGGAAGAAAGGAGGAAGTGAGAAAGAAACAGAGAGGGAGAGGAAAGGGAAGGAAAAAAGGGAAGAAGATAGAGGTAGAATAGCGAGAGGAGAGGAGGAGAGGAGTATGGGAGGATTGGAGACAAAGAGAGACGCAAAAAGAAAGAAAAATGTAAACGAATTAAAAAATAAATAAATAAATATAGAAAAAAATATATAAATCTTCCCAACCCAGCCAATTTCGACCATTTTCGAGCGACGAGTTAAAGCGATCATCCGCATCCGCATTTGAGGTCGTTCGGGAGATCAAGAGGAATACCGACCTCAGACACGACGCTCGAAAGCCCTCGCTCGACCTCATCGACAAGGTCAGAGGTCAGCTCCATCGGACTGAACGGACTGATATGTTCCATGGCGTCACATTTCGCCTTCGAACGATATTCACTGACGTTTAAATTCGCAGGAAGTATGTTACATCCATAAATATTCTGCCACTGTTACAGATATTTCAGCGTTTTTTTTGTATGTTACATAAAATCCATAACCATTACGTTACGTACACAGACGTTATGCTGAATCCTTAGACACTGTTACAATTCAAAGCCGGTGTGTCATGTCAATAGACGCGTTTTAAAAATCCAAATGCCTTTTTCTCACGCGTATAGACGTTATGTTACTGCCAGAAATGCTGTTATGTCTAGAAATATTGTCTTCCACCAACAGATATTTTACTGTTGCCCTCTTTACTCTCTTCCACCTGGACTATGTGATGGCATTCTTCTCGGGAACTACAATCGATCACTTCCAAAACTGCTTTTTTTCAGTACCACACGCCATTCCTTATGTAACCATCAATTCCCTGCCTTTCTCTCGGTCTCTGTATTGTATATATATCAAATCTCTACCTTTCTTTGCATTACAAATATCTTTCTCTTTTTCTTTCCCTGATTCATTCTACGTCTCCTTTCCACCCTTCCCCCCTTTCCTCATCTCCCGCTCTATCTCATTCTCATCCTCCCCCTCCCCTTCTCCCTTTCGCTCTCATCCTCGTCTTCACCCTCTCCCTCTCATTTCCCTCTTTCCCCCTATACTCCCTCTCCCCTTCCTTCTCTCCCGCTTCTCCCTTTGACCAATCCTCCCCCCTTCCCCACCCCCTTCCCTCTCATCCTCCTCTCTCTCTCTCCCTTTCATTCTCATTCTCACCCTCTCCTAAACCAACTAACCTTATACTAACTTCAAAATACCAAGAGGTACCGCCGCCAATCACGAAAGAAATTGTATCAAACTAATTCCAAAGCGACTCCAACACTGTTCCAAGAATTCGTATGGCAGCAGAGTGCCAACCGACCCATCAAATCCCCAAAGTAAAGTGGTGGGTATAAAAAATACATAAGGCAAGGAGCGGGAGGGGGTGAGCGAGGCCTTACTAAAATCAGAACCGCGCCAAGGGTACATAGTCAGGGCATGGATTAAAAGAGAATCCTTAAGCTTAGAACCAAAATCAAGCAGATACAAAAAGTAAACAACTGTGCGAAGATGAAATGAAACATACACAGTATAGAGCAAGTAAGACATCGCTATCCATTTTGACACCTGTATAAAGATAAATTGGAACCACCACAGTTAAAATAGGTCGCTGTTCACAGTGGCGGGAGTAGAAACACGTAAGGAAAAATCCACAGTTAAGAAAGGGACAATATATCGTTGTTCCTTTTCTTGGCTGTGTTTTGCGAGGTCATGCCAGTAGCTGGTTTCAAGTCAGCTGCACCGCGACCTTTCACAGTACACAGTGCGAGGGCATTAGTCATCAAAACACGAACAACACAAGGGTGAAGCGGATGCCATATGAACGGGCGAAGCGGATGTCAAATGAACAGGCGAAGCGGATGCCATATGAACGGGCGAAACACACAACCTGGGACGAGACATCAAAAATAGGATAACATTGCGAGGACGAGACGTAAATGCAAAAAAAAGCCCAACATGACTTGAAGCGTTGAATCATGTGACACCACGTGATGGACCAGCATAGCAAAAAAAAAAAACACTAGTGCGCAAACAAATAGTTTTAACTGGTCGTAATATAGATCACAGTGTACCAGTCTAAAAATAACTCAAGTGACAGGTAGAAAAAATAATTCAAAGTCATAATCACAGTGCTGAAAATTTGCTGGGATACAGAAAATCCTTGATGCGGGTATCTTCCCAATTCGTGAAAATAAATTATACTGTATTCATGATAACCGTTAAGGCTGTGAGTTGGATGAGCCCCCATTTCACAAACAGTGACAGACATTTGGTGGACTAGATTACGCAGTAGAATCCAGTAGCCATGTTCATATTTTGGCTTTTCTCTGCAAGCCAGTTTGAAGTGACTTAATGCCTTGTCTTGACAGAACATAGAGGACTGGAATGTGTTATGGACATTGTCTTAGTTTAAGGGATTATTTCTAGATGAATGAAATAATTGATTTGATTTTCAATTATAAAAATGTATTAAGTCAGCTTGGAAGTAAGAATATAATAAATAAATATAGTTTCGCTTTTTAAGTGTAAGAGTATATTAGGTTAGCTTAGGAGGTAAGGAATTAATTACTTTTAAGAAACCTCAGCTCAACGGCAATGTTTTAAACAGTGATGAAACCTATTAATTTCTAATGGAGAGTAAAAATAATTGTGTACTTCCATATTATAGTCAATCCTCAAACATTTATTAGTTAAGTATTTTATTGAATATTTTTCTTCATGGTTATTGCTTAATAATATTCATTTAGTATTATACTTGTCTGATTAAATATCTTATCTTTAATCAGATATCTTTCGGACTATTTTCTTGATATGAACTTATTCACTCTTTGAGATAATCTTAAGCTTTGTCTTACTAATTGTGAAAGGACACTGAATTATTATTCTAATTGTTTGGTTAAAGTATCTCATCGTGCCTGATGACAATTTCTCCATTTCTTGTTAAGCAATTTATTTACTTGCTTGACAGAAGCAACTGTTTTCAACGATTTCAGTAATTACAATTAAGAAATATATTCTCTTACATATAACTTATAATCATTGTAAGTACTAAAACTGCCTGTTCTAGTTCCATAATAACAGACTGCTTAAACTGAAATCATAATTTCGTCTGCACGTATTTACAAAGTGATGTAGTTATTGTACTGGATTATAGAGAACTCAACACTTGAATTACTGGCATATCAGTTAATGTGACTGGCTTTGCATATTGTTTCATATTATTCGATCAATAAATATATATTGTTTGAAAGGTAATTATTCCTCACATTTATCTAAAGTAAATAAGTTTGATGAGTTAAGTCTGTGAGAGTAATATGGCTTTGACATGCATTAATAATGGAATCTGCCTGAGCCGGTGTGCCATCCATTCATCAGAGAGACCGGCCGGGCAGCTGTTGACCGCCTGGGTCATGACCTCACCTTCGGCGACAACAGGAAACGCCTGGAGGGGGTAGCCGACGGTAAACAGCTGTGTCCCCACGTCCTAGGGTGGAAGCGACCCAGCAAGACCCGTAGGAGTCAGCGCGGGCACCTTCCCCCTTTGCCCGTAGGAGCTGACGCCGCCTCCGCCACGCCTACCGCGACAAGATCTATTCAAAACTACGTGTCTGTTCTATCAATAATGCTGATAAACGGATCCTGAGTTTTCCTCTAGACCTGGCAGATAATATAGTGGTTTTCTAGTAAAATCAAATTAGAGACCACTATAATGGCTAACACCGGCAACAGAAATAATGTCAGATACTGAAAACATAATCTGTAACTGCAGTTGAAAAAAGAGGCTACAAAATTACCTTTCCTAGTATGAATTCACTGACACCAGAAACGTGTGAAATACTTATCTAAGCTGTATTATGGACTCCTATATGATAAAGAGGACCGTCTTACAAAAAATATTCCTCCTTTTAAGTATTTTTCCTTTACTTCATCTTCGATCTTCTTCAGAGCTGGTGCCTTCAACCCATTTTCTCCGAAGTGAACAAAAAGAGAGCACACACACCACACGAATTCGACAAGCCTCTTCAACTTCCCCTCTCTCTCTCTCTCTCTCTCTCTCTCTCTCTCTCTCTCTCTCTCTCTCTCTCTCTCTCTCTCTCTCTCTCTCTCTCTCTCTCTCTCTCTCTCTTCTCTCTCTCTCTAATCCCATACAGTCCACGCCCATTGAATACGTTCCATTTCGCAGTCCACACCCATTAAATACCACCCATTTCACAATTCGCCACCTCTAACCCTCGCCACTAGTTCAAAAAGTCAATCTCAAGGCGCCCTACAGATTCTCTTTACCTCTTCCACTGAATTTCCTTTTCTACCCGTTTCTTACCCTTGTCTTTCGTTTCCCCTCGTCTTTCTTTCGTTTTTTTCCCTTTCCCTCGTTCACCTCCCTTCATAATCATGCATTTCTCCTCTTCCTCATCTTTATTTCTTCCATGCCCGTCCTCCCTCGATTGCTATTCCCACTCCTCAAATTTCACATTTCGAACAACCGACACCTAAATCACCATAACCGACATTAATATACCCATAACCTCACCTCATTAATCATTCCTTCCCCTAGCCTCTTCCTCACCATCAACTCCGCCAGCAAGCAACCCCACGAAAACATATTTCATACCTTCCCCATCTCCAAAAAAACAACATAAGACCACATCATAGCGACCGAGACGTGGTAGAAGCCGGTCACTGACTTAGCGTCGTTCCCCTCCCCTCCCCAACCACCACCCCAAACCCCAATCCCCAACCCAACCTCACACCCACTCTCCCTCCTAGTGATCTCTCTTGCATGACTGGCAAACGGTTAAGATAAAAAAAAACAAAAGTTGATAGATGCCTGTGGCTATGTTCTGTGGCAGGGAAGGAGGGATTCTTCAAAGTTCCTCTAACTAGGGTGAGGGTGAGATGAACAAAAATGCGAACATTATAATGTGTTCACACAAGGATGACTCCTTACAATTTTTCACCACGTCTGATGAGGAATTCTCGGCGAGTTCGAAACGAGTTGTTTTTAATCCGTTTCTATTGTATCTTATTATGTTCCGTGGATCATATAACACCAATTGTGCACCAAATTCAGAATAAAGAATATTTGGATATTAAAGTACCTGCTCTTTCGTTTACACATACCGAAACCTCTTTAAATATCTTACGCAATTCCAAAAAGAAAGCAGGTTAATTCTCCTCAACACAAGGAAATGCCACAGCCGACGAAAAGAAAAAAAAAGCCTTACGCTCGACACACGGACGAAACTTTCTACATTTCAATACAACCATTGCCAGGGACCCCCCCGTAACACAGGCCAAAAGCGAAGCCAGAGCGAACGAAACCCTGGCAATCCGCATTCGATGACGTCTGATTCCGGTCCAGGTGGAACTCCGCCCCGAGAGGAATTCAAGGTGTGCTCACAGGCGAACCAACCACTAAGTTCACGCACGACGTCCTCTGGAAATATGTGTAGGATTAATTTCTTTCTGAGGGCTCAGGACGTCTCGCTGATTCCCAAAGCTTTGCGGTTTTTTTCCACAACTAAAATTATATTAGTTTTTATTTTTATTTATTTTTTGATGCAGTCTAGCTCGACCCTTTCTAAACATGGATTCAAGTTGTGAAATAAAAAAATAAAAAAATAAAAAATAAAGAAACGTGTGGATTTCAATCAATTCCTTGCCCTTCTAAAAAGGACTAGCCCACCTTCCACCCATGTCAAATCCTTTAACCGTGCTATATATATCATAAAGAAATATCCTATAACAACAAAAATCCTCTGCGTCTTCTCACTGAGGCGAACAGTGGGAATCTAGTGAGCAAGGTCAATGTCTAGACAAAGCAGATAAAGGACCAAGATCGCAACGCAACATTTACCGTGTGACACCAGCACGAGTGAACGCTCTGCTAGCAGGTTAACCTAAAATGTTTAAAGTGTAAATTAGGTATATATGAAGGGAAAACTACGACCGAAATTTGATATTGCACGACCTCATGATGAAAGCAATACAGAGTATCAAGTTCTTTGAATAATATCCACACTATACCCCGAACACTTCTGTGCTTAAAGGCAACTAAATAATCATGAAAAACAATTCGAAATCCTTTACATACATAAAGTAGTTAATGAAACCGAGACTCCTTTAACAACTGTCAAAATGTATACATTTTTCTAATGGAAAGAGATGCATTACAAGAGAACTGTTCTGAAATGAAACTAGCCCAGGTAATAACCAAGTCTAATATTTCAAATTTCGAAGTATCCATTCATAATCTCTCCACGTGAGCTTGTGAATTCATATATACAAGGTTCATAATATGCTACAACATTACAGCACATATCACTGCTAATATCATTACACAATCACAACACAATCAGGCCTAAGAGATCTGGACTATCCTAATTTACAATAACTAAACACCAAGTTTTACGACATGCACTTACCTAAATGGTCTGATATCATCGTATCCGATTTATCCCCAAAGAAAATAAAAATTGTCATTACACTTCCATCGTGTTCTCCGCCATCTCTCTTGTTACCCCCAAGGCATATCCCTTGGTCCTCTTCTCTTTCGCCTACAAATTACAGCCCTTCTTGCTGGCTTGCTCCCAAAACTTCAACAAGATTACGTGCAAAAGATGGTGAACACCAGTGACGACTACAGATTCCTTTACCCTGAATCGAACGAAACAAGAATTATGAGAGCACACCTTGTATCTCCCCCACCCCCCTAATACAAGCTCAACAAATTTACGTCCACTCAAAAACAAAACTAATGATCAAAATTATAATTTTAATAGGCAACACACGTCATCACGCGTTAAATTTCTCTATAATGTTCGATGAATCAAAAGCCTCAAATTTCAAAGGCACATACCACACTACACAAAAAGCTGCACACACACTCGTTCGAAACACAATGAAATGGATTATTGAAATATGGTACCCGCATACACAGGAGGTAAATGCATCAACGCAAACTGCAATTACGCTCGAACTCCTGGCATACATACAGTTGCATAAACGAATAAGCCTTGACTATCACCACACTCTCGGTACAAAACATTCATAAACATCCATATAAACATTAAAAAACCGAACACCCAAAGACCAAACACCTTTCTCAAGATGCACAATCACCATGCATTACTCTCAAAAGATTATATTTCATGCATTAAATCCTATCAGGTTTGAATTTACGAATATCAACAACTAATAAAAATAATCCAAATAGATTTAAACCTGAAAGCTACTTTGCATACATATAACGAAAAAAAAAACATCTGATTAAGTGTTTAGAAAACAGAATTTCCATTCCCTTTCCATTCTTTTCTTCTACTTTCGCATTATATACTTTAAAATTTTACGAACAGGCGCACCAAATGAAACCCAAAACACTGTACAGAAGCAATGAACATTTGTCTCAAATCTTCCCTGGTGCAATTACCTTCAAGCGCATTTAGTGGTCATTTTTCGAGCTCACTGCCGTGTCATCTGCTGTCAGCTGTTTGTGACGGTGACTCAGCATTACAAATTGAGAGATATGATAACGGATGACGATGATGATGATGATGATGATGATGATGATGATGATGATGATGATGATGATGATGATGATGATAATGATAATGATGATGATGATGGCAATTATGATAGTGATGATATATGAATAAAATATATATATAAATAAATAAAATATATAACATTACTAACATACCACGGCAAAAAACAACTTCGCAATCATAACACACCAAAAAAAACGAACTTTTTTTTATCACATTACGAACACTAAACTTCCAACAACAACAATCAAATGAACAATAACAACAGGTATCTATCTTCTCGCGAGCAACCACGCGAGGGGTGCCCGGTGACCAATCCTTAGTTGTCGGGATAACTGGCTTCTCTAACTCAATCTTGGTAGGCTTAGCGAGCGGGTGCAGTGCAACTAAGCCGCGTTCCACTGCGAAATCGTTGCTGTCCTCTGTTGCATAGTTGCAGTCCGTTGTGGAATCGCCGGAATTCGTTGTGAAACCGTTACAATTCGATGTGAATTTGCAGTCCCTTGTGAAATCGTTGCAGTCCGTTGTGGAATCGCCGAAGTCCTTTGTGAAATCGTTGCAGTACTTTGTGAAAACGTTGCAGTCTGTTGTGAAATCGTTGCAGTCTGCTGTAGAATCGTTGCAATCCGTTGTGAAATCGTTGCAGTCCCTCTGTCAAATCCCCGAAGTCCGCTGTCAGATCATCGCAGTCTGTAGTCAAATCGCCACATTACCGCAGTCTGTAGTCAAATCGTTGCAGTCCGCTGTCAAATCGACATCCTGATAAAAAAGAAGAAAAGCTGCGTATTTAATCCTGAACTGACCGGGTTTTGCTGGTGATTCTTTTATGATTTTTGTGGCAACGTGTAAGTTGAGGTAAAACACACACACACACACACACACACACACACACACACACACACACACACACACACACACACACACACACACACACACACACACACACACACACACACAAAAATAATAATAATAATAATAATAATAATTACCCTTGCGGCGTAAATAAATATGTAAATAAGTAAATAAATAAAAACAAATATTAATAAGGCAATGAAGATTCCATCAACTTTAAGTCGAGCCATTAAAAAAAACGAAAGTATTCCCTCCCACCCTCTAGCCCCTCCGTCCTGCAAGTAGACTATATTTTTCAGACGTCTTTCTTCACGGCCTCATTACAGTCTACGCCGACGTTGCATTAAACAACTTACCGAGGAAAAACAACCTTAGTTTAAGCGTAATGCTGAGTTAGGGCGGCCGTTAAGAGAGACTGACGGACGTTAAATCATTCCCAATATCAAAAATGGCGTACTGGCGCAGACAACTCGGGACTCGTTACTCATGTTTATGTAATTCATATGTACTGCGTTATTCATGTTCATGTTGTACACGTACGAAGCGTGCCTTCGCAATTTGTATCACACTGGCGGGAAAAGGTGTGGAGGTTTGACTTTCAATTCTCTAAATGTGTTCTTTACTCCTTCAAATTGATGTTTGCAAAAGACTTTTATCAATGTGGTGCTTGCGAGTTACTCCCACTGGTTCTGAAAGATAATATGTCAACACTGTTTTCTAACTGTATTTGCGTGTCTTTGTAGGATACATGTTGATCGTCTCACCAAAACAAAAACTGAGGAAGCAATATGACGAAAAGGCCTTCGGAATATTTGTATATTTTCTTGTTTTCTTTGCTGTTTTATTTACATTGTATGTTTCTCTCTCTTGAAAACAACCATATATCCACACACAAACAACACCAGCAATTTCATGTGCAAACAAGATCAGTTCAGCCTCGTTATCATGAACGAAAGAGAGAAAGAAAAAAAAGGTTCCTCTTTGCCTCTTTTAACAAACAGCGCAAAAATGCTTCCGAACGACCTTCTCAGAATGAGAAGGGTTAACAACCTGTGGCTTCTCCGGTATATTCTTCTAAAATAACAATTATAAATAACAAAATCAAAAACAGACTGCGCTTCTCACGGACGACCAATACACTACTTCGCTTGTTTTGGACATGTTTGCAGATACCTACGAAAGTTAACAACGATGCAATTAGCGAGACTTCAATTATCCTTTCGTAACACGCGATGCTATTAAACTTCGCACTCGAAGACCAAATGTTAAAGTATCACAACACATTTCTTGCCGACTCGCGTCATCCATCCAGTATCATGTTCAAACATCCAATATTTTAATTTCCTTTTATGGGAAAAAAATGTATTCTAACTAGCAAATTATACATGTAGTATCACGGGCTGTACTGTAAACGAGGAATTGCATGGGACTGAGTGTGCATAATATAAATCTTTATATCATATTTTTATTTGAACCTAAATGTAATGCCCGCGTGTATATTCACACAAAGCCCATGTCACAGTCGTCTGCATATATGAAAACAATAATAAGTCAAAATCAAGAAAAATGGACAACCGAGATTTCAGAAAGAGAATCCTTACGAATCGATAACACTAAATGGCACATAGTAGGGAGAAACGCAAAACAAATATTGCAAATAATATTGAAGTTTTATTTCTAAGCTTCACATATCTTTCTTCCTAAACATAGAAATGTGGGAAACTTGACGATATATTACGAAAACCAAACTGTAATCTACATCCTCAACGAAGAAGATCATCAACAGCGTATTTTTCCATGCTTAGTATGCTAAAAAAGTAAAACTTCTAAAAATATGAAGACATTAAAATTTATTAAAACTATTTGCATACATCCATATGCAAGATACATGAATTTTTGGGAGTCACATTTTGTTTTCAACATTATTTTTCCATTTAAAACTAGCCAGACTGTCTACGTCGCAGTTATCTCATCCGTGTTAATGATTCCGGTTTCCCAACTGCTACGGTCACTCTAACATCTTGAAGTTTATCAGACGATGCCT
Source organism: Penaeus monodon (assembly GCF_015228065.2). Classification (NCBI taxonomy): domain Eukaryota; kingdom Metazoa; phylum Arthropoda; class Malacostraca; order Decapoda; family Penaeidae; genus Penaeus; species Penaeus monodon. Next base: position 1,072,025 of record NC_051426.1, on the reverse strand, counting down.
CCAGCGCCTCTTCCATCCATCACGAATCCTTCTGCTATTGGTTTCAAGTGAATGCCAGATTGAAAAAGAAACACAACAATGCAATGATAAGCACAGTAGCTGCCCTGGTCCTCTCTTGTCGTTCCCACAGACAAACGCGCCAGGCACCCAGCAGAAGCATCGTCTGAGTAATATCCATAAAAGCCAGTCTTCGACATCCCTCATCGCAAGGCATGGATTGGCTCTGTTGTCGGTGGATTATTTTGAGTGTTTGCTCTATAATGACGGTTTGCACTGGGTAGTGAAGTATACTGGAATGAACTGGTTCTTCCCGAGATCTTTATTCATACTGAGTGCTGCGAGGATAGAATGTGGCTCTAAAGTGAAGGGAGACTGTCAATGCCGCCTCCCTGCTTGATGCAAATCTCGATTCTCCTTACTTAGAAGTGCTCTCTCTCTCTCTCTCTCTCTCTCTCTCTCTCTCTCTCTCTCTCTCTCTCTCTCTCTCTCTCTCTCTCTCTCTCCTTCGATATTCCCACTTTCAAATTCCGATCAAACGCAGCCAGCCTGGATAGGGCCACGAAAGTTCCAGCAGCCACAATCTCAGAAGGGGTTAAACTAAAATCCTCAAGATTCCTCATGCTTTCATCGTCCACAAGAAAGTCAAAGTATCATAAAGTCATAAAGTGAAAATCATGGAATCCGTCTGAACAACTGATGCGATTCAGACACCCCGGAGGAAACTAAAAACATGTTGAAGGTCCTAATTCAGCGATGGATCTTGTATTCTCTTCGGGGATCTTCGAAAGGGCCGTTTGCTGCTGTTTTACTTGATAAAGCTGAGCGCAATAATAAGCGCAGTATGACTTAGAAAAACAAGAAAGAGAACTATTTATTAATATCATTATTAGTGGTAGTAATAGTGGTAGTAGTTGCAGTAGTAGTATCATTATCATCATTATTATTATCATAAGAGGTTCTTCATCATGTATATAGGAGATGCAACCGCCATCTTTCCTTCTTTTCT
>NC_051426.1:1058519-1066019 GCF_015228065.2 Penaeus monodon | reverse complement strand
TGTGGAATGCTGTAGAGGCTGCTAAGTGTGGTGGGGGCCTGTCAAACTTCTTCCCAGTTAATTTAGAGTGAGGCTAGGCTGTGTCCTTGAAACACTTTTCAACACCCGTAAGGACTGGATAATGGGCAGAGCTACTAGCCAAAGTCAGTGTGGAGCAACACTGGGCAATATCAAAGTCTCAGACCTTGCCTTTGCCAATGATATTGCTATCCTATCTGAGTCCCTGGAGTCACTGGTGGCAGCTCTTGATGCATTTAGCAATGAGGCAAAGCCCTTAGGCCTAGAGGTCTACTGGACCAAGACCAAGATTCAGGACTTTGGGGGCATGTTAGAGGAACCTGTTCAGTCGATCCATGCTTGCAGTGAGGACATTGAAGTCACAGAGTTTCATATACCTTGGTAGCATAATCCATATCTCTGGGCTGTCAGACCAAGAAGTCAGTAGACGGATTGGTCTGGCAACAAGAGCCATGAACTCGATCAACACGAGTATTTGGAGATGTCGGTACCTATGCAGAAGGACCAAGCTATGTGTCTTCAAGGCCTTGATACTGCCAGTTTTGTTCTATGGAAGCGAAACCTGGACGCTATCTAGTGAATTGGAGTCTCGTTTTGATGCCTTTTGCAACAAAGTCTCTTCACTGGATCATAAGGTACAGATGGCAGGACCATGTGTCCAACCGATGGCTACACCGTGAGACTCTCATGGAATTGCAATAATCCGGGATATGGGCACCTAGCTCATTTCCCTGTGGATGACCCTGCCCATCAGGTTATCTCTTTGCGAAACAACCTTAGGTGGAAGAGACCTGTGAGACGACCCAGGAGGAGGAATTAGAGATGGGTCGAGGGCCTACCTGGAGACGCCATGAGGGACCCTTGTGGCTGGAATCGAAGGGTGGATGCGGTCATGCACCCCCGTCGGCGTTAACTCCTTGATGATGACGATGATATATGTGTATATATATATGTATATATATATATATATATATATATATATATATATATATATATATATCTGTGTTTATATATGTATATATACTTATATATACATATACAAATACATACATATATAAGCATATATGCATATATGAATATATACATCTTTATATATACATATGCATATGTATATATACATATGTATGTATATTTACATATGTATTTTTATACATATAAATGTGCATATACATATATGTATATATACAAATCTATGTATAAATATACCTGTGTATATATATATGTATATATGTATATGTTTATGCATATATATATGCATACACTAAAATATTTATTTATATATATACTTATATATTATAATATACATATATGCATATATTTATACATTACAATATACATATATGTATATATATGTTAATACATTTCAATATTTATACATATATGTATATATACATATGCATACACATATATGAATATTATGTACATACATGACATATATATATATATATATATATATATATATATATATATATATATATATTCTACATAAACGTACATATATAAACATATATGGGTATATATATGTATGTTTATTATATATATACACGTCTTTGTATATATACATATGTGTATGTATATATACACATGTATATATATAGACATGTATGTATATATATTATGTATGTATATATAATTTACACACACACACACACACACACACACACACACACACACACACACACACACACACACACACACACACATACACACACACACACACACTGTTCGAATTTTAAAAAAAGCAACAAATAAAAAAATTATACACATACATATACATACATACACACACATATATAATAAAAAATATTTAAAAAATAAAAAAATAATAAAAAATACACACACACACACACACACACACACACACACACACACACACACACACGCACGCACGCACACACACACACACACACACAATACACGAATTCGAAGGAAACACATTATCAACTTCTTTGTCATCTACCTTATTAGAACAACCTTTACTTGCCTGTTATTTATTTTAACACATTTTACTGTTTCCCCATTTCACAAATCTAGAGAGAGATTATTGACATGTGAACAGAATTCATGAAAAAAATACACCAGTCTCATCAACTAGAAGCTGCTGCAACCTGAATGCATCACTACAAAACGGGTTCGAACCGACTAGCTAAAACGGCCGACTCCTTTCTTGTTAATCCGGTCATACGAGCCAGCAAATCCAGCCTTCATGCTAGCAATCAGTAAATGGCCCAAGGATAATACTTCCTGGAAGCATTTGGCTGATTAGGAAGGAGTGGGCTATTGTCTCCGTTACGTTGATACCTTCTCAGAAAAAGTCCCAAGTGGTACAGAACACAGTGCTCTTATCTATCGGTGAGAGCCTGCATTTACATCAATTCATAAGTGCAGGACTAGGGTTTCAGGCTGGAATCATAATTCACTTATTAGTCACAGCCTTCTCCCCCTCATGGAAGTCGCTTGCATGTTCTGGGTAAGATGTCCATTAGGGCACTGTGCAGAGTAAAGTGGGTAAATTAAATATAATTTTTCTCCCGTCTAAATTTCAGTTCACTTTAATTTTGTTAAGTAATTTGGGCTTGGGAACTCCATTGAAGAAGTCTTACAGAGTCAAACATATTTAACCTAGACATGGTTACCTCAGTATGTCAGAAATTAGTATCGAATCCGAAATGTAAATAACAGAATCATTGCGTTGTACATTTGTGAGCCGGAAAGCTTTACAGTGCAAGAAGCTTGCAAAGAAATTTTTCATGTTACTATTTGCTAATGCATATATTCTGTCACATATGAAATGTTGAGTTGTAGTAATATCATTACTAATTATCACATTATTGTAAAAAAATAATAATAAATAAAAAAATAATAAATCAATAATAAAATAAAGTTAATATTCTTGTTTGTGTTCCATTCTGTGTGATGCTTACTTTCTTTCATTATACATACTCATTCAAAAAAAAAATCATAAACTGGGCTTCTTGCCATAGTTCTAAGCATAAAGATCGATTTGGTATCTCTTTTTCCCGTGATTTTGCCAATCATAAAGATTGAATAGTACTTGATACTACATTTCTTTACGTGACAAGTGGTTAAAGTAAATCCTCGTAGATTGTCGTTGCAATTTCCTTTATCTAATTTTACTTTTATCGGAGACGGGTTGCAATTCATGATGGGCCTTTGCAGACTTTCTCTCGTAAAGTTTGTGGAAATAAATTTAACACAAACAGCAAACTGCAAATTTATATACAAAAAGGTAAATAATCACTTATCTCTCCTCTCTGCTGCATTTTTTCTGTTTTTCTCTTAATATGTACAAATTAGTTCACAGACTAAATATCAATTGGACCAAGGATATCCGACACGGCACTGAAGGAGGAACCTGCTACATATATGGTAACTTTAGGAAAGGACGTCATCGGCCCATAGACCCAGGTTCACCAGTAAAAGCATCAGCCACCCCAGGATGGCAGTGCACATGTCTGTCACACAAAGAGCCTGTGGAGAGGCAATTCCTGCCTGGATGTCCGCAGGTCGTCAAACTCCCGGAACTCGTCGGTGCTGGCATCAGCTACCCCAAGATGCTGGAAAGGGCACTGCCTGCCTGAACGCCCATATATCAGACGAAGGCCACAAGGATGTCTGTAGGGGCACGAAGCTGAGAAGGACCTGGATGAGATCTGTGAGGAAGTGTGGGCGGATAAGCCACCGAGTTAGACCTGGACGAGGACTATGAGGATGTCTGGGCAAATCTGAAGTCAGAGGACCTGGGTGAGACTTTCAAAGATGTGTGGACGTCGAGGACGGATGCATATCAAGGACCAGGAAGAAGAGATCAACAAATAGCAACCACGAGGCACAAGTAGATGGCCGGGCAATATGGCTGGCCAATAAGCATATAAGTATAGAATGTACCATGTCCAGTTCATCGTATCATGTGTTTATTTGTGTTGTACTCTGTCAAACAATAAAGAGCCAAGCCATACCAATCTATCACAATTACAGATTTCCGCTCTCTTGCTCTCAGAAATGCCTTCTAATAACAGACTACAAGGACACCTGTTCTGAAGTCCTAGACTGAGTCTGGGTCAAATTCTCTACGTACTCTTAATCTTTCTTTTTTAATGGTATAACCTCTGATATTCAGGAATAGGCACATTATAGTATGTACATTAGCATGATTTCCATAAGCCATGAGACCAATCGACCATGTGGCTGTTTGCCACGTGGCTCTAAAGCAATTTAGATCCACCAAACCAGCAAGAACTTGGATGACGATTACATCTGACCTCACCTAACCTCTCAGTTCGCTCCCAGAGGTCATCCTGACAAGATCACCACCAGCCTCCAGCCCCCCAGGCTGGCTGGCCAGACACTGCGCTCAGTTCTTACCCTAAGACATCGTCTCATGTGATCCCTTCCCTGCGTAGTACTCATCCTTGATAAAGCACCAAGCTGTTATAACCACTGTCACTGCCCAAACAGCCACAGCCATTCTTTAGAGACACCCTGAGCCTTTTAAAAACGTGCTGAAATAGTTCTTCCAGATCATTCCCATCACAAAGTAAAATCAAATCAAATATTTGGACATACTGCAAAAGTAATGATACTTTAACATTAACATTTAACAATTATAGCTTAATTCGCATCCTATCATTCATACCAGCCAATCAGAATTTTATAGATAAGAATACTTAACTACCAAAACTATTTCCCAAAAAAAACTGACCTTAATTCAATGTTTTATAATTTATGAACATCTTTGACTGGTTCCCTGTAGTCAGTAAAAATTACACAGTTGGCTCTTTTTTTACAAGAAAAAAGTTTAAAATTAAGTTTCTGATATTCTCCTAAACAATGACGTAAAATCTAACAACAGTACCTAAAACTGTAATTAATTTTATTGATATTCATAGTTTAATTTGTACAGATGTCCTACACAAAATCAAGTTACTGTATCGATACATACAATGCAGTATAAGGCATAGAGCAAAACCTACAGTTCAAAATGTCAGCCTTACATAAAACAGCTCCTAATTTGGTAGTCGTGTAAATAATTACATGCTCTTCGGTTTCTCTGAATACATCGCACTGGGAGTTAAAACAGTTTGAAAGCTTTGATGATCTTCTCTTATAACTAAAATTGATGTTTATGGCTGCAATCTAACACACAGCTATACCTTGGAGAAGTATTATATATCCAACTCCACTTTGTAAGTACAAAACACCCTTTCCAATACCCATTATATATACCTCAAAAAACTCTAACCTCCACCAAGAAAAACAGCCTCAGAGGTTGCACTAAATAAAAGCAACCCCAAACACCCATTTCAGAACTCACTCCTTCATAAAGACTTTTCTCTAGCGCCAGTCCACCGTTTCTCTTTCTTTCTCAACCCGAAATCTTTTACTTCACTCCAAGTCACACTAACGCCTATCCACCACTTGTTTCCTAACCCCTAATGATGCACTTTACTCCACTCCACACGAACGCCAATCCACCACTTGATCCTGAACTCCCAATAGTTAACTTTACTCCACTCCACACGAACGCCAATCCACCACTTATTCCTAGACCCCTCATGATTCACTGTCCTCATGCTATCACACTCATTCAAAGGCCGCCTGGACACGTCCATTGCACAGTTGGTTCCATCGATTCCTTCCCACGCGACCGTTTTAGTGTCAATGGAATTGTAATCCAACCCATCAGTTTTTGGTTCCTCCAAGCTAAAACTATCTCTGTTTTAGCTATGCCTTTATTTTTATTTATTTATCCATTTATTTATTTTTCAGTTGTGAAGTTTTTTCTTTCTTTTTTTAGTCCTTCAGTGGTGGTTTGCTGATTAATTTCGACACTTTTTTTCTTGTTAATCTCTTCACATACTCGAACATGACGGTTAATTCTACGATCTGGGAAACTATTTATCTACATATTACTTTTTTTTCCTTATCTTATATTTCCTTGGTTCTCTTCTTATCTTATCTTTACTTATTTCAACATGACTGACAGTTTCTAGAATCAGTTTATTAAACTTCGTCAGGATATCTCATAAATGCTGTGTGTGGATGACCAAGCAAAAAAAAAGGTTAGTGACGATGATCAACCGGTATGCAACGATGCAATGCGGACAAGTTGCATTCCACCAATCACCACTAAAGTCTCTGGTGTATCTTCCTTTGACCAAAAAAATGGGAAGGATATATATATATATATATATATATATATATATATATATATATATATATATATATATATATATATTATATAAAATATAAAATACATATAGTGAACTAATTTCGATTAAAAAAAACCACGGGCTAGATGCGCCATTACAACCATTTCTAACATTTCCATCACCAATCACTTCCCATAAAGCCCTTTTTTCCATAATTTATATTTTCCTTACAAGAACGACACTGAACCACGGTCGCAAAAAGAAGAAGAAGAAGAAGAAGAAGAAGAAGGAAATATATATATATATATATATATATATATATATATATATATATATATATATATATATATATATATATATACATATACATATATATATATATATATATATATATATATATATATATATATATATATATATATATATATATACATATACATATATATATACACGCACAAGAACAGCTTACAAGACCAATAGGCAATCTAGCAAAATCCCAAACCCAAAAGGCGCGTCGAACCCCGAGCCGTACCCGGCATCAATCTAAAATTAAAGTCCATCAAAAAGCGATATATATGCCGTGCGATAGGCTACCTAGTGAGGTGGGACGATTATTGGGCCAGAACCAATAATCAATTCTTGCCCTCTCCCTTGCCTCTCCTCTCTTCTCTTCTCTTTCTCTCCGTCTCTTCTTTCTCTTCCTCTTTTTTCGTCTATTTATCTTCCTCCTCTTCTTTTCCTTCTCTTTCTCTCTCTCTTCCTCTTCTTTTATCTTCTATTTCTCTTCCTCCTCTTCTTTTTCTTCTATTTCTCTTCCTCCTCTTCTTTATCGTCTATTTCTTTATCCTCTATTTTTCTCTTCCTTCTTTTAATTCTATATTCTCTTCTCTCTCCTCTCTCTTCCTCCTCTTCTTTTTTATTTTTTCTCCTCTATATTCTCTTCTCTTCTCCCTTTCTTTTCCTTCTTTCTCCTCTTAATTTGCCTGTTCCTGTTTCACTATTTTTTTTTACCACGTCCCTTTTCAACATTCTTAACCTCTAATTCCTTTTTCTGATTTCTCTCTATTTTAGTACATTTTCCTCTTCTTTTTAAGTTTAGAAATGCAGTAAAACCTAAAGCATTTTATTCTGAAAAAAAATCCTTAATACACGATGAACCTTCGAGACCATATCCTGGAAGGTTAAAACACTGAATGCTAAATAAGATGAAAATAATACATATTCTTTCATTAATTGCTTTAAAATAAATGGGACTTAACCTATATTTCTCATAACACGAAATTTTAACCACGGAAGGTAAAATAACTAA
>NC_051426.1:1046019-1051019 GCF_015228065.2 Penaeus monodon | reverse complement strand
AATGAACTAGGTGATGTAGAAAGAGTTCTGAAGGCTATCTCTCAGATATAGACAAATAATAATTTGAGTGGTTGCTTCGGACAGTAGAATCATAAACATACATTATAAAAAAAAATAATGCATATAACATATATCCATATACATACACATGTGTATATATATACAAATATATAAATATATATATACAAATATATATATATGTATATGTATATATATAATATATATATATATATATATATATATATATATATATATATATATATATATATACATATACACACACATGCATATACATGCATACATATAAGTGTGTGTGTGTGTTCGCGCGCGCGTGCGTGCGTGCGTGCACGCGCGCATGTGTGTGTGTGTGTGTGTGTGTGTGTGTGTGTGTGTGTGTGTGTGTGTGTGTGTGTGTGTGTGTGTGTGTGTGTGTGTGTGTGTGTGCGTGTGTGTGTGTCTATTTATTAATATATATTTATATATCCCCATTTATATTTATATGTGCATATACACGCGTGCGTGCGTGCGCGATACAGACCAAGTAATGGTAGACAAAATCCAAAATATTAAAAATTAGCTTTAAAAAGGATTTAGCCACATGTTCACTGCCTCGCTCAACTCAAGGTCATGCGAAAATCATAAGAAATAAGCCACATTCCGGACTGTCCTGGTGAACTATGCCAAACACCAATTCGAGTTAAACTTTAAATACCTGTGCCAATACTTCATGTCATTAGAGCTATTAGTGTCTATGTACTGAAAATGCTACATTTCGCTATAATTTCTATGCAGACTTCATCAAATCTCGCCGCATCATCCAAACAGCTGGCATGGACGTGGATGGTATCGCAGTCCCAGTGCTGGATCTGCCCAGCAGTGAGGAACCTCCTACCCCAACAGAAGTTAAGGTCTCTGCTGAAAAGTGGTAAAACAGCAAGCTATTTACTGCTTTCCTGCTGAAGTTATGGTGGTGGGACGCATTCCGTACTGGCTGCAAGCAGGCGGTTGGGTATCACTCCCCCAGACCTGCTAATGGGCACAGTCATCCCTCTTTGGGAGGGGACAGGGGGTTGCTGGGACTGCAAATTAATTAGGGCATTACAGTGCCCAGCATACCAGGCAGAATGCTCGCTCTAAGACATATTAGTGACCACCAACTCGACTGAAGCACCGAAGTCCAAAACAATATGCATTAATTCCAGGTAAATCACAACAGATCATATCCTTGTACTGTGAGACCTATTATGAATTAGGGTGTAGGTTGTTTGTAGCATACATCGATCTCAAGAAGGCAATCAGCTCAGGACACTGAGTCACGCTGGGAGATCATAGCACTTAGAAGACTTCTGTAGAAATTATGGGAAAATAGCAAGTCCATATACTGCTTGTGCTGCAACGTGTGTCGGGGACATGTTTGGCTTCTTTCCTGTGAATTCACAGTGAGGCAGGGCTGTTGTTGCACCAGTGCTATGCAATATTTGCATGCACTTGCATCCCAAGGCAATGCAGAACAATAATGGTCCTTTTCAAGATCACTGACCTTGGCTTTGCTAGAGATGTTGCCATTAATCTGAGTCTAAAATCTATCTATCTTTTTCTCAAGACATTTAGCAGTCAGGCCAAGCCCTTGGGTCTACAGGTCACCAAGACCATGATCCTTGATTTAGAGGAACCTGCTCACTCAGTGCATGCCATGTGGTAAGGGCACTGAAATCACACGCATCTTAACATTTGGTTTTACACGACTCTGGATTATCACACCAGGATTGCAATGAATGTATTGGCCTAATGACATGAACTTTGGAGAAGTCCGCACTGGTGTTGAACAAATACATCTCAGATTGACTTAATAGAAACGAAGTTTACGATTTTTCTTGTGCCTTGGAGTGTCGCCTTGATGTTTGTTTGTTTGTTTGTTTTTTGCAACATGTACAGTTGGCAGAACTGTCTTCATCAATAGTTCAACTGTGAGGCCAGCATGGGACTTATCACCTTCACAATAAAGGGCTGCCAACTCAGGCTATAAAGACATGTGGTGCAAGCTCCTGCAGAAGATCCTGCTCTGTATGTGTGTGGAGGAGAAGCACTTAGACATTCAGGGAAGTCGTGGCTTTGAGTAAATCGACCAAATCTGATGGGAAGAGGTAGAGCCAGGAAGTGAACATGCCTGACAACTTGCCAAGAGCGACCCTTATAGTTAAAAATAGTGGGTGTAGCAATGCGCTGACTCAATTTTAACCCTAGTAAGTGACTGACACTTGTCACACCTTAAATTTCTAGATGTTTTTTTATCTTGACTAACAACATAATGAAGTGTTTTTCATTGCACTGATTCCTCTATGCCCCTGTCACTCTTCCTGAAGTGTATGGTGGATGACAGTGTGTGGATTGCAGTATGGGAGTGGACAGGTGGATGGACGCGATCATGCCAACTTGTTACAATAAAAGTGCAGCTCTCGAGCTATTTGAAGATTTACTTAAAATTACAAATTTGTATATTACTAAGCGGTGCCATACCTTCAGTTTCAAAATATCTTATACCAACAAAATTAAAAAGCGCCTGCCAGGAATTAGTTAATTTAGTCTCAACCAAAATTTAGATCCAAACACAGCACTCTGAATAGGCTTGTATGAAAGGCAATATTACGTTCCTTAAAACATGTCATTTGTAATACTACATTCAACATAACTCATACACGGTATCGGTGCTGAAATACTTTACGACGTGCCACATTCCACAGTTCTCCATGGCTGGCGGTATCCTTTTAACTAAGGTTGCACCGTTGACCAGGCAGCTTCATCAGTAATTTGACACTATCAGCGAATCAAGCGTAACTATGTGCCATCCCGATACCAAATCAGTAAGGAATGACGTAGTAACTGCATTCTCACTTATCCAAATGTACTAACAGAGCGGTTTCGATACATCAACGTGCTCTACAAGGACTTAATATAATGCACAGCCATGTTACCATTTGGACATAATAGCTTTGGTAAGGGAATACACTTTTGGCAGCTGAACGACCTCCCTCTCACTACAGAGGGTCTACCCAAGTTGGAGTGAATGCCCTGCCTCAGTTTTGACAGGGCTGGCAGAGGGGCGACAGGGACAGGCAATGAGAAAAGGGAGGCTGATTGATACCCCAAATGTCTTGTCCCCCTTCCCTTGTCAGTTTGGTGGATACTGGGTACGGCATATGCCATACCTATATTTCTATTGTTTATCATTAGATTTGGAACCGGGGTATATGAATATCAATATGAAATGTGCGAGTATTGGATGCCATTTGGTAGAGATATAGTTGATGCAATGGTTTGTGTTGATGTTTAATCTTTTAATCTTCCGATCTCTCTCTCTCTCTCTCTCTCTCTCTCTCTCTCTCTCTCTCTCTCTCTCTCTCTCTCTCTCTCTCTCTCTCTCTCACACACACACACACACACACACACACACACACACACAAACACACACATATACACACACACACACATTTTACCAGTGCAGTGAATGCGCGCAATTTTCCTCAACTCTCGCGTTATCTATCTAACGCTCTCGCTCTCTCTCTCTATTCACTGATCTATCTACGCATCTATCTCCTAACACAATTACAGTCTGGTTCCACACTCAAAGCCCAGCGGACTATCAGTTGTCCGTCTGACTGGCGAGGCACACACACCTCTCAGACGCCCCCCCACGTTGAAGTTGCGACGGCTAATCCATCGGGCACGGTTGGTACTCGAGACTCCAAGGCTCCCAGGCCCCGGACCCCCGACAGTCGCCTACGTTGTAAGCTTTCCAGGAATTTAATGTGGTTTTGATTACCATATATTTACTTTGCAATGGTAACTTTTCTCTTCTAATGCAACTGTTAATTTGCTATAAAGAATCTGGACAATTTTAGAAATAATAAATAAATAAATAAATAAACAACTGCACTTGAACGCTAGAAGAACACTTCTTCTCCACAATGAACAATGTCCATTGCGATGAATATGGAAAACGGATGAATGAGAATGCATTGTGAACACACCCATTTCCTACCCCCCCCCCCTTTCAATCCCTTGCTCATTGTTGTCGTGGGGGGGGGGGCAGAGACTGAGACCCTATGTAAGGGATCACCCCTGCCTTGGACCTCAGCCCTCGCCCCATCTAATTATCCATGGTCCTTTCTTCTCCCCTTTTCCTCTTCCTTCTCTTCTTCGTCCCCTTCTTCTGTCCACTCACTCACGTTAACTCACTCTTGACCTTTTCGCCACACTACTTTGTCATAATGCTATATGACCTTTGACGTTGGGCACATTTATTTGTTTTGACCATGACCCATTCTGGTAATCCAGAAACACAGCCTTATGAACCAAAGATCTCCCTTACCTTACCAATCCCCCTCCTTACCACTGTATTTTGTATATGCCGCCAATGACCTTCGATGTTGACACGGCATTTTTTTTTTTTTTTTCAATAAATAAATAAATTTTCCTACACGCCCTATACAATATTCTGTCTCGTTTGCTACCTGCCATCTATAACCGCCTTGCAGTATGTACCAAAAGCCAAAAACTTGAATACCACGAAACAGGTTCAGAAAACCAAGCTCGAATCCTTACCAAGTGGACCGTTGAAAACAGCCCTCGGCATTCCACTTACCCAACATCAATCAGGCGATCACGCAAACAAGCAGTGCATGACCAGCAAAACAGACCCCACCCACCCTCCTTGAGCTGGGGAAGTTCACGGCAAAACTAGCTGAGCCTTTGCTTTTGTAAAGGTGTCTGATCCCACAACCCACGCCCCGTGTGACCCGTCCGGCCTTTGCACTACGCAGGCAGTTTCTTGTCATGTCCTCACCCTCATCCCTGGGCGGGCTTCCCTTTTTTCTGATCAACCAGCTGTTCATTATTGGTTCTTGCATACCTCCCTACAGTATGCTTCTGCCTTTAAATACCGTAACAGCAAGAGATATTAACACAAGATTACGTGTACATTTTCTGATAATACAATTTAT
>NC_051426.1:1041723-1045919 GCF_015228065.2 Penaeus monodon | reverse complement strand
TGCGGCCCGCTACTGACATCTCCCTCTTCATTTTCTTCTTTACCTTTGTGAAAATAAAACACAAAATGAAAAAAAAGACGAAAAAAAGTTAAAAACCAACTTTAAAAAACCGAAAATGTTATGAATAACCGGCTAGTGGTAATTACCACCCATCTTCTCTGTGCCTTTTTTTTTCTCTTACTCTGGCCCCTTACGTGTATGATCTGGCTCCCCGACTTTATATTGCAGTCGGACCGAAAACGGCACCGAAGGAGGACCCTTAGGATGCTGTGAGAAGGACGTCATCGAAGATCGCCATAGGCCCGGGACCAGGATTTTCGTCAGAAAGGTGTTAAGCCGTCCCAGTGTAGTGGCAGGGGGGTTGCCTGCCAGACTCCCCGTAGATCCAGCGAACCAGCACCTTTGCCGCAGGTACCAGTCGCCCCAAAATGCTGTGCCAGGCGGACCGCCTGCAGATCCGGTAAACTCCCAGGAGCTCGTAGCGCAGATATCAGCCGCCCCGAGATGCCGCCCCTGCCCCGACGCCCGTAGATCCGGGAAACGAAGATTAACGAGGACGTGTGGACCGAGAGTACCTGGACGAGATCTGTGAGGACGTGTGGACAGGACGCCGCCGGTTTGGGCCTGGGCCAGGACTACGGGAGGTCAGGACGAATCCGAAGTCAGGAGGACCTGTGCGAGACTTTCGAGGACGTGTGGATAATCGAGGACGAGCAGATTACACCAGGGACCAGGAGGATGAGGACAACATGGACGAGCAGCCACGAAGTTGAACCAGGACAAACGCACGAGAACGAGACGACCACCCAAAGTTAGGTCCCCTTGAAGGCGCCTCGAGGGCGAGGCGCGAGTAGGTGGCCGAGCAATATAAATGTGGATAATTCCTCTATTTTCGGTTACCAGGGACCACGTGCTGTTTTCCACGTGGATCCAAATGTCCCAAATAATACCACCCCTCTAGCGAGGGCGGAGGTCACATTTTATATCTGACCTCTTTTGACCGGGAGTTCGTGCTAACACCCCGCCTAGGTCAGCCCTCGTCTCCCTCCAGGTGGGCTGACCGTGACCTCCGCGCGGCCCGATAACCCGTATAACTAAACATGTCGTGTTCTTATACTGCGTGGTGTCAACTCTCAGAAGTAAAGAGTCAAGCCGTTAACAAGTATAACTACCCTCTGCTCACCATTGTACTAAGGATGATAGCCTTTTACCACACACACACACCCCCCACACACACACACCCCACACACAACACACGACCACACACACACACACACACACACACACACACAAACCCCCAACACAAAAAAAAAAAAAAAATTTATATATATATATATATATATATATATATATATATATATATATATATATATATATATATATATATTCTCGATTCTTTTCTACCCTCATTTTCAAATACATAATTCAGTTCCTTGTTCCTCTTCCTAACTCACGGGTTTTTCATCACTAATTTCCACGCTAAAACTGTCCCTTCAGTCACTGTCATTTTCCCGCATTTATTTTCCCAATGCTAGCGGGCATCGTAGTTCTACTATCCCCTTTTGTTTGGGAATAGTAACGACGACTAACGAGTTTTTGAAATGTGCAGCGAGTTTTTGCACCGCCGGACGGAATTAATGGCAGCGGCAGCGTCGGGGTTTTGTCGTTCCCCCTCCCTTAATGAAGCTCAAAATTCTGAGAATTGTGCCCCCGGGTCTTCGGCCGCCTTTGGGTATTGCTCCAAGTTTTTCTTTTTTCTTCTATTTTTTCCTCTTCTTCTTCTTGGTCTTCCTTCTTCTTCTTCTTCTTCTTGGTCTTCTTGGTCTTCTTCTTCTTTTCTTCTTCTTTCTTCTTCTCTTTTTTTCTTACTTTCTTCTTCTTCTTCTTCTTCTTCTTCTTCTTTTTCTCCGTCTTTGCCTTCGTCTTCGTCTTCGTCTTGGGCTTCGTCTTCGTCTTCGTCTTCGTCTTCGTCTTCTCTTCGTCTTCGTCTTCTTTCTTCTTTCTTTTTTGAAAAGGCTGTAGCAGCACTGCTTCGGGCTTTCTTTGGCTTTTTCACGTTCACCTAGAACATTACCATTTTAATTTTCTATTGCATTAGTTGTAAGTCTCCATAAACACACAAACACAAACACAAACACACATAAAACTAAACTAGACTAATCAAAGCGTATATACACTTTTCCCTCCTCTCTTCCCCTCTTCCTCATCCTTTATTTCCCGGCCACAGAGTAAGGCACAATGAAGCCTTCCCGACGCCCTTAGTGCCGCGGGCGCCTCGCAAACAGGGCGCGCTGGCACTCCGTCGTTTCGCAGTGCTCGTGAGGGCCAGGGTCCGAGTCCTCCGGGGTTCCTTCCCCTCCTTCTGCTGGGATTTCATTCCTTCTCGATTTGTTCCCTTTTTTTATCTTTATCCATTATTTTCTGTCTTTTTTTTTTTTTTTGGTCATTTTTATCTCTTCTCGCACTTTTTTTTTTACTCAGTCATAATTTTATTTTATGTTATATCATTACTTTTCTTTTCTTTTCTTATGTCCTTCCTCTTTTTCTTTTTCTTTTTCTTTTTTCCCTTCCCTTCCCTTCCCTTCACCCCCCCCCCCTTTTTTTTTCCCCCCCCTCCTTTTTTCCTCTCCGCAAAAAAAAAAAAAAAACTCCCTCCGACATACCTTTACTTGAAATATCCCCAAAGGGAAAAAAAAAATCTCTCAAATTCCCCCCCCCTAATATGCTTCCAATATCTCCCCAATTTGGAACAACATACCTTTTCTGCCCTCCCTCCCTCTCCCTCCCTCCCCTCCCTCCCTCCCTCTCCCTCCCTCCCCCTCCCTCTCCACGACGGTAGCAAAGTGTAAGATAGGAAAGATACGAAAAGCTGAGCAAGACGTGCAGGGGAAACTCGTGTAAAATGTAAAATGGGTTTATACATAAGTAAGCAAAGACAAACTTAGATAAGTCAGTAAGTAAAGACAACCTCAGATAAAGAGAGGCAAGCAAAAGCAGCCTTAGACAAGATAAGTAAGAAGTAAAGCCAACCTTAGACAAGATAAGTAAGTACGTAAGCGAGGACTACCTTAAACAAGATAAGTAAGATCAGGTATGGAAGATAAGACGTCTGAAGTTAAGTAAGTATGATAAAATTAAGAAAAAACATTCAGATAAAAAATTAAGATAAACAATATATGCAAGATAAGTAAGACACGACACGCAAGCTAGAACAAAGAAAAAAAAATCAGATAATACAAAAAAATTCCAAAAAAAAAGAAATCAGAGATGACAAGATAAAACAAATAAAACGAAACAAGATAAGACAAGATAAGAAAACAAACCGACCACAAGAGCAAGCAACATTACCTTGGGAGATTCAGCCTTCTTCCACAGGACGCGATCCCTCCGAACATTCTGGAAGTGAAACGACCTCGTGAATAAAACTTATAACAAAAATAAATAATATATAAATAAATAGAAGTCCCAAAAAGTTCTCATTATCACACATTAAAAATATATATACCAATAAATGTTTTTAAGATACAATAGCAATAATAAAATTAAATGAATGAAAAAAACTACTAAAAATACGACTAAATGAATGAAAAAGTCACATTCCCCAGTGACCGAAACAAAACATTTTCTCAGAGCTCCATTTTTCGTCTATTTATGTTGCGGAAAATGTAAAATGAATTTCCCCAAACTCGAATGAAAGGAATATACTTATTACACTTATAAAAATTTCAACCACACGAAATATGAGGCACTCGCTCTCTAACACACATTCGCCTGTTTACATATAAATATATCTGTATACGTGTGTGTATATATTGTAAGTCTATAAGAACTCTGTATTCAATCACTGGCTATGAACGATGACGAACATGTTACAATCAATGGAGTGGTTGTGGAAAATGTGAAAGAGTTCACTTATCTTGGAGCTGTTTTTACGAACACATATAGATTCACCGAAAAAAAAGGAAGAATTAACTCTTGCCAAAACGCCCAGTTGCTCTCAATAACATTCTGGAAAGACCGAAGCATTACTTATGGACAAAGCTGAGGTTATTGAACTCATTAGTTTTCCCAATTGCGTCCCTATGGTTCTGAGTGTTGGGTGCTGAAGAAGATAGACCGAAAAAAGGTCCCATAGCCTTTTAATGTGGTGTTTGCAGACCGAGAACTGCGTATTAAATGGACAGAAAAGAAAACGA
>NC_051426.1:1024223-1036723 GCF_015228065.2 Penaeus monodon | reverse complement strand
TATATATATATATATATATATATATATATATATATATATATATATATATATATATATATATAGACATATATATATATATATATATATATATATATATATATATATATATATATATATATACCCATATACGTACATATATATGCATACATATATATTAATGTGTGTGTGTGTGTTGTGTGTTTAATTTTTCAAGAAAAAACATTTTAGGAAAACTTTACTTCCAAATTGCAGCTTCTCTACATTTTTACATATTCGTATTCAAAAATTCTATTTTTTTTTACTCTAACCTTGGTAGTTTACCCACCTAACCACACACACACGCGCGCGCGCGCGCGCGTATATATACAGACAAATTTACATTTATATACACAGATAAAAAGACAATCAATAATATGCAAATAGCCCTCCCTCAAAAAGTGAATACAGTACAATATTGCAGCGGCCTTTCAAACAAAATTACAATCCGTATTCATACCTGTACCGATCCATAACTCATACACAGACCAAGTATGTACACAGGAGCGCAACCATCACTACTGCCCATACGCCTCCAACATTCTCTCTCTCTCTCTCTCTCTCTCTCTCTCTCTCTCTCTCTCTCTCTCTCTCTCTCTCTCTCACACACACACACACACACACACACACACACACACACACACACACACACACACACACACACACACACACACACACACACACACACACACGCATACCACACTACCCTTCGTTTTCGAATCAAACGAAATCTCTCCCCCACCTCCCCCACCACCACCATGAACAGCAGCAACATTGGCACAGCTTCAGCAGCCTTCAGCCAAAACCCTGGCACCCAAATACCGTCAAATGGCACCGGGCCACGCCTCACGCCACGAGCTTTTATTTTGGAAGTTTTTGAACGTCCCATGGGCTGGAGAAAATATACATCACTCATACAAGATTTTAGACCGATAGGTAACTTGCTTATTAACAAAAATAGATTTTACTGAGGGGATTTGCATAATAGATAATGGATTTTATTCATAGATTTCCATAAGAGATGCCTTTTACAAGTAACAGATTTTAGACAAAGAGATAACTCGCTTCGTTTTGAAAGTTTTTGACCGTTCTATGAACAAAAAAATATATATACATCACTCATTCCTATCCTAAATTTTAGCCTAATGGGTACCTCGCCACGGGGGTTAATATTCCCTTTGTACAGAAACAGACGCACTCGGATTCGTGTGAAGGTTTTAAGAGTGACTTTTCTCTATATATCGATTTATCCCTAGGTAATTCTAGGCACATTTCCCCCCTAGTGGAGTTATCAAAGCGTCAAAACAAAAGAAGCTTTGGAATAGTGGAGTTGTTAGTCATTACTTTCCCCCGGGCAACACCATCACATGCTAATAGGGAGCTTGACACTCGTGCGTTTATTGGACACAAATCCAGCCCAATATGAAAAAGAAAGAAGGAAGGAAGAGAAGATAGAAGAGGAGGAGAACGAGAAGAACAAGAACAATTAGGAGAAGAGGAAGAAAAAGAATAGGAAAAGAAGGAAAAGGAACAGGGAAAGGCACACAGGACCAATAACGAAAGAAAGCCTCTGATGACAACCAGGCGTGAAATACCACCCCAAGAGGTAAGAGAAGAGGGAGGGTGGGAGCCCAATCCCGTAGTCTCTCCTTCCCCCCCCCCCTAACGCATTCCCTTAGTCACGTGACCCCTCTCTATATTCCGTAAGGCTGTGGCCTATATCAATACTAACGCTTGCCTAAAGTAATTGTTTTTTTTTCACTCGCCAAGTAAGTGGGAAAATAAATCTCCAATTGCAGTTCTACCTAAAGACTTTTTCGTTACTTCATATAAGACCTACATATATATATATATATATATATATATATATATATATATATATATATATATATATATATATATATGTATGTATACATATAAAACCTTTCAACTATATTTCTTGCAACTGAAGAAAAAAATAAATGAACAGAAAATATTTGATGAACATGTTTTTGCACATAAACTATATCAAAAAAAATATTACTAGTTCACGAAGGAATTTTCGCAAATACACTGTTAATTTTTAAAAGAACACATGACTGAGGTTTTAATATCAAATACTGGGATCATATGGGAACTTTTGAAGAAGGGGGGGGGGGTTATTCGAGAAGCCGAAAGACAATAGGTGGTAAATAAAGTTTTGCAATGACAATATATCAAATATTTTATCTGAAATATTTCACGGTAGGTCTATATAAATCAACTTGATTTAACATCCATCCATTAACCTGATTTATCGTGAAGCCAACTACCCTGTAATTAGGAAAAAATACCAATACCACTTATACTAATTAAACCTATCAATCAAAATGATGCGAAAATGCGGCTCCGTATATAGACCGCTAGTATCTAACCTGTATACTCAGCAACATACCCACAGGCACTCAGCAAACCCTGTGGCTGACGAGTGTTTAGTCAGCCCACTCGACTGCCGCAGCTTACTTCACAATGTCTTTTTTTCTTTTTTCTTTTTTCTTGTGAACTGCAGCCGAAGGGGACGTGAGCCGGAGTGTATATGTGCATTGTGCAATATATTTAGCTTTGCAGTTAATGTTACAGCCACGAGTGTGGAACACCGAACATGAGTGAACTGTAGGACCGTTATATCTATCCATTTATCTAGCTACCTATTTCTCTCTCTCTCTCTCTCTCTCTCTCTCTCTCTCTCTCTCTATATATATATATATATATATATATATATATATATATATACATATATATACATATATATACATATATATACATATATATACATATATATACATATATATACATACATATATACATACATATATACATACATATATATATAATATATATACATACATATATATATACATATATATACATATAATATACTATATATATAATATACATATATATTACATATTATATATACATATATATATGACATATATATATACTAATATATAATTATACTATACATATATATAATACATATATATATATATACATATATATATACATATATATATACATATATATATATACATATTTGTCCTGGGTAAGACAATAAACTGCACCCTAGGGTTCCCTTGAACAAGGATAGCACCTATTAGCTCCCTATACAGGGTTGCGGTGAAACTGTCGGCAGAAGGGCAGTGGATATCTGGTGAAAACACCTTCAGTTCTACTGATTACTGGTTTCACCAAATAATATGTCTGGCGTATTACAGTGTAACTTTTAAAAGCGGCAGAGATAGTTCCTCCTAATTAGTTGGAGACTGCGAGTTGAGAAGGAGCCTGGGGATTCCACTCAACTTTTATTTTCTCCTGACAAACTCTACACCAATGATTAAATACAGAAACGATCATTCTTTACTACATCGCCCGTCGCGTGGGTTATCAAGGGGCGCGTTAGTCAGTGGGCAACCAGGCTGACAATGTTAAACATGCATCTGGAAGACAAAGAAGATAAAGAAAACATGTCCAATTAAGAAACACATTAAAATCGGAACGTGGAACGTAAGGAAAATGAAAGAGATGGGTAAATTACATACTGTCTGTAACGAAATGGATAGATACAACATTCAAATACTAGGAATAAGTGAGACCAATTGGAAAAGTAATGGAAGTTTCAAAACTAAAGAAAACAAGACAGTTTTTTTCTGGAAAAGAAGAAGGAAATTATAGTCACGGAGTTGCTATGATTCTCACGAAAAAAACTGCAAATGCACTAATTGGGTACAGCCCAATAAATGATCGCATTTTAAAAAGTCAGAATACAAGCAAAACCTCATAATATTAGTATTATACAATGCTACGCCCCAACCAATATTGCAAGTGATGAAGAAATTGACATTTTTTATAACTCTCTCCAAGATACTTTAGACAAAACTCCCTAACAGAGATGTAAAAATAATCATGGGAGACCTCAACGCAAAGTAGGAAAAAATAATCTAAAAAATTACACTGTGGAAAATTCGGCCTTGGAGATATAAATGAAAGAGGTAAAGATTTTATTGAATTCTGTAGTACAAATAATTTAGTTATAGCCAATACATTGTTCCAACACCACCCAAGACACTTGTACACGTGGTTTTCACCAGACAAAAGAACACGCAACCAAATTGACTACATTGTGCTGAACCAAAAATGGAAGAGTTGCATAAAAAATGCCAAAACAAGACCCGGTGCCGACTGCAACAGTGACCACCAACTACTAACTATCGACTTTAAAATAAGACTCAAAAAGATGGAGCGTCCAACACCACCTCTAAAGCTCGACTACAAAACTCTTGATAACAATTACAGAATTGCAGTGTCAAACAAATTTGAAATACTCAATCAATGTGAAGATGATAAAACACCAAATGAGTTTTGGGAAGAAGGAAAAGAACTCCTGCTGAGCACTGCTTAAGAAACTATCGCCAAAAGAAAAAGACAAATTCCCCTGGATATCTGAAAAAACACAAAGTGAAATTGAAACAAGAAGATGCCTAAAATAAAAAGGTATCAATAATCCATTTGGGAAAAAGTAATTTACAAAAACAAAATACAAAAAATTCAAAGATTATTGCGACAAGATAAGGAAAAATATTTAAATGAACATTGCCAGAGAATTGAAAACTGTTCTATCAATAAGACAACTAAAGAACTCTACCAAGGAGTACGAAACATCACACGAAAATTTAAACCTACAATGGACACTATCAAAACTGAAGATGGACTTGTTTTATGTGATGAAAAGAAGTCAAAGATAGATGGAATCAAATTGTTCCAAGAATACAAAAAGAATAAAGATCTAACAACAACATTAATTAGACTCAATGACAGCGAGGATGAACCACCGCCACTGCTGGACGAAGTTATAAAAGCCATAAAAGAAGTAAAGAATAACAAGAGCCCCGGAATAGATGAAATAACAGCAGAACTAATTAAGAATTCTGGCGAAAGTGTTGAATACTTCTTCTACAAACTCTGTACAAAAATATAGAATGAAAGAAAATGGCCAGAAGACTGGGTAAAATCAGTCTTTACTCCCATACCTAAAAAAGGTGACGCACTCCAATGCAACAATAATAGGACAATTGCCTTAATAAGTCACAGCAGCAAAATTTTGTTGAAAATTATTGCTGAAAGAATGAAGTTGAAGTTAAGAGAGGAAATTGCAGACGAACAGGCGGGTTTTCGCCCTGGAAAAGGTACCAGAAACCAGGTTCTAAATTTAAAATTGATCATAGAGAAAAACAGAGAACATCAAAAAGACCTATATCTGTGTTTCATCGATTATGTGAAAGCTTTTGATACTGTTGATCACGATATCCTCTGGAATAACATGTACGATATCAAGTTTCCAAAACACATCATCCAATTAATAAAAGCCTTGTATGACCAACAACAAGCAGCTGTAAGAACCACTTATGGGTAAACAGAATGGTTCGAAGTCAAACAAGGAGTACGACAGGGTTGCATTCTGTCTCCGCACCTCTTTAATATATATTCTGAAACAATTATGAGAGGTGCTCTAGAGAATTCTGAAGGAACTGTGGATGTTGGAGGATACAAAATATCAAATCTGAGGTACGCCGATGATATAGTTTTGATTGCCAGCAGTATCACTGAACTACAACAACTACTAGATAAAGTTAGAGAAGCAAGCGAAAAGGCTGGCTTGTTTCTTAATGCCAAGAAAACTAAGATCATGAAGATGCAAAGATAACCGGCAATGAACAATGATGAACATGTTACAATCAATGGAATGATTGTGGAAAATGTGAAAGAGTTCACTTATCTTGGAGCTGTTTTAACTAATACATATGATGATTCACCGGAGATAAAAAGAAGAATTACCATTGCCAAAAGCGCCACAATTGCTCTCAATAACATCTGGAAAGACCGAAGCATTACCTTACGGACAAAGCTGAGGTTATTGAACTCATTAGTTTTCCCAATTGCATCATATGGTTCTGAGTGTTGGGTGTTGAAGTAGATAGACAAGAAAAAGATCAATAGTTTTGAAATGTGGTGTTACAGACGAGTACTGCGTATTAGCTGGACAGAGAAGAAGACGAATGATGAAGTGCTGAGAAAAATAAATTGTAAAGACCGACTGTTGGACATCTTGAACAAGAGGAAATTAAAGTTTATTGGTCATATAATGAGAAGTAAAAGTATTGAGAAAAACTTGCTGACAGGGATGGTGATAGGAAACAGAGGAAGAGGCAAACCGAAGACAAGAACTGAGCGGGCAATATCAAAGATATTTGCGGGCTGTCGATGGTACAAGTGGAAAGAAAAGCGTAAGATCGAGTTTAGTGGCGAAGGATGGTGGAGAGGTCCACGGCTGCTCAAACATGAGCATACCGTTATTGATGATGATATATACATATATATAATATACATATATATATACATATATATACATATATATACATATATATACATATATATACATATATATACATACATATATATACATATACATACATATATATACATATATATATACATATATATATACATATATATATACATATATATACATATATATATACATATATATATACATATATATACATATATATATACATATATATTGTCAACAATACGTAGCAAGGCCGGATGTACACTTCACACCTCCGTCCAAGCACGCAGCCCTTCTCCTCGGGCAGGACGCAGATGCAGCCCGGCTTTCTCTTTTCGCACAGGAACAAACATCCGTCCTCATAGGGAACCGCCGCATAAAAGGGCACGTCCGTAAGGCAGAGACACACGGAGAGAGACACAGCAGACGGCCCAAGCCACACAGGGTCCAGCTCCACCACCTCGTCCTCCACTCGGGGACACGGGGGTCTCTTGGGGGGTCTCATATCTGTCGTCAAGAATAAACCAGCAAGCTAAGCCCCTTTTCACTCACCCACCCAAGTCCATCTCTCGTCTCGCTCACATCTAGTGACGCCGTGCTCCTAATCTCTCGTGTCACTCATATTCTGGTGGCTTACGGTGGCCACTCGCTTACATCTGGCGAAGTGGTGCTCCCAACTCACGTGTCGCTTACATCTGGCGACAGCGGTGGCCTTTTCGCTTACATCTGATGGCAGCGGTGTTCAAGAACCTCACAACGCCGACGCATATTCGCCTACCACCTCGCTCCTCGCCGACGCCTGTTGCCGATCCACGCGAAGTGCCTCCCCGCCTCTTTTAGCGCCCCAGCCATCGCTACCAAGTCCTCCCCGATCACGCCTACCCGATCATGTCTGTCCTACTACTTCGTGCGACACTCACGCCTGTGCTACCCTCCTGACGAAGTCGCTGAAGATGTATCTTCGCACTCTATGCCGCCACACCGCCAATCCAGCTCACCTGCGTCGCTAATTCTTCGCGAACCCTCGTCAACACAGCCAGGATGTCGCAGTTCTATCCAGCCAACAATCTTCTCGTTACTATCAAAAGTAAGGTACCTTTAATGCCAGAGTAAATATTGCCTCCCTATACCAACCCACACCTTGCATACAAGTTGCCTTCTTTCAAATTCAAGTACACGCCACTCTACGAACGCACACTACTAACTCTATACTGCATAACTTCTCCCTGTCAACCCTTGTTTTTTTTAACACAATCACACACTGAGATCAAAACCTAAGTGACACGCACCCTCACTTCACACCTCATTCCCCAGCTCTAAACCATCCCGTAATCGATTGTATTGTGTTAGTATTTTTCTGTCTATTATAATTTTTATCCTCAGATCGCACAATTAGCATATATCATTTCTCTCAGAACAAATGAGTACCTTCAAGTTTAATTAATTTTTGTTATGTTTGGCTGCTCTCATCATATTATTCATGTTTATTTGTATCGAATTAATGAAATTATCTATTTTTTTCTCTTATATGTTATTCCTATCAGTAATCACTTCATTACTTCTTGCGTATTGTTATATTCTGTGCATACACTATATCGTTCTTTATATCACTGTTTCTTCATACTTGCCGTGCTAATCTGTCGCTCGTTCACATGTAGATTTCGATCACCTGACTATCCTCTTATTTACCTACCTGCCCATTCTACTCGGAATTCACTCTAAGATTGCGTATTTTACTATGTGCCATCCCTATGACTAATAACTGAACCCAAATCTCTTTTACGACGTCCTCTCGAAGTTTGATATCTTGTCCTCAGTAATGCTGGAGTTTATGCTTCTTTAGTTTAAGGTTTGGTGAATATGTACTGATGGTAGTGTCTCCAGTTGCAAATAATGGCAACACATTGGAGACACCATGCTTTATATAGGCTTACTCGGTTACAATCACCGCAAGTTAATTTTAAGCCCGGCTCATGGCCGTAAACGAAGGAACCCTGCGCCCGCCGCAACGAGAATTACGCTCACGATTGAAGCGCAGAGACGCGCACTGTTTGATTTTCACCGCAAGTTAATTTTAAGCCCGGCTCATGGCCGTAAACGAAGGAATCGTGCGTCCGCCGCACACTTACGCTCATACGACTGAAGCGCCGAGACGCGCACTCTTAGAATTAAGTTCAGGCCCAGCTGCCTATGTGTTCGAAGCATATATACTTGCCTATTTACCCCAAAGATATGGAAGTCTTATTCAATCAACTTTTCTCTCTTCAATATGATGGTACCTTATTGAACTCACTACTTGACACGCCCTTCTTGTGACAAACTGTCCTTATTATGCTCTCATTTTTCTTGCAACTTAGTAAGGTGATTGACAAACTCATTATCATCCTTCTCCTTAGCCCATTTTACTGGCCTGGTACACTTATATTTCAGCTTCTGAAGACGATGACCCTCCTCGCTACTGAATGTTGCACCTCAGTGCGAAACCTCTGCCACACCCGCTACCTGGCACGCGACGGCCTAGCGACTCTCGGATCACCATGAACCATCTGTAGATACCAAACAGACCCTCTACTGCATCGTTTCAAGCGTTACAGTCGGCTCGAGGACGAGCCTTGCGCGTGGCCGAGCGATGTCAACAATACGTAGCAAGGCCGGATGTACACTTCACACCTCCGTCCAAGCACGCAGCCCTTCTCCTCGGGCAGGACGCAGATGCAGCCCGGCTTTCTCTTTTCGCACAGGAACAAACATCCGTCCTCATAGGGAACCGCCGCATAAAAGGGCACGTCCGTAAGGCAGAGACACACGGAGAGAGACACAGCAGACGGCCCAAGCCACACAGGGTCCAGCTCCACCACCTCGTCCTCCACTCGGGGACACGGGGGTCTCTTGGGGGGTCTCATATCTGTCGTCAAGAATAAACCAGCAAGCTAAGCCCCTTTTCACTCACCCACCCAAGTCCATCTCTCGTCTCGCTCACATCTAGTGACGCCGTGCTCCTAATCTCTCGTGTCACTCATATTCTGGTGGCTTACGGTGGCCACTCGCTTACATCTGGCGAAGTGGTGCTCCCAACTCACGTGTCGCTTACATCTGGCGACAGCGGTGGCCTTTTCGCTTACATATATACATATATATACATATATATACATTATATATTACATATATATACATTATAGAATATATATATAATATACATATACATATACATATAGACTATACATTATATATATATATAACATATAACATATAACATATAACATATATATATACATATACATATATATACATATATACAATATACATATATCATATATATACAATATATACAATATATACATATAATATACATATATATACATAATCATAATTATTATATACATATAATATATATATCATATATATACATATATATATATATAATATATATATATATATATATAATATATATATATATATATAGGCACACACACACACATATATATGTATATGTATGTGTGTATATGTGTGAATGAAATGGTAAAACACTCTACTTTGTTGATAATGTGTGTGTGTGTGTGTGTGGTGTGTGTGTGTGTGTGTGTGTGTGTGTGTGTGTGTGTGTGTGTGTGTGTGTGTGTGTGTGTGTGTGTGTGTACATGCATACATACATACATACAATATTACATATACATATATATATTATATATATATAATATATATATATATATATATACATATATATATATATATATATACATATATATATGTATATATGCGCGAGCGCACATACAACACACATATACATAAAGCATATGTATATACATAAACTTTTTCTTTACTTCTTTTCCACTATCTCCATTTCTCCGTACAGTCGACCCCAAATACCCAAACCCATCAACTTCTGCAACTTCTACCCATTGCAGTCTAATCGTATCCTCACCATCACAATTACTCACTCTCATACCCGTCTCTCCATCACTCCAGCTGTGTCTCAGCCTCTTTCCGGCTCCTGCAGCACAACACCACATCATTTGCAAACACCAGAGTCCATGGTCCTCTCTCTCCGTGTCCCATCAGGCAGTCCTACCCGTCACTAAAGCAAACAAGAAAGGGCTCAGAGGCGATCCTTGGTGCAGACCAACTTTCACTCTAAAGCCTTCCGTCGTTCCTGCCACACGCCGTACTGATGTTATGCTCTCTTCATACATATCTTTTACCACGCTGAAGTACTTCTCTGTCACTCCAGACTTTCTCATGCAATAGCATGGTTCATCTCCAGGAACTTTATAAAAGCACAATGCAACCCTTTCTGGCCTTCCATGAACTGCAATTCTCAAGGCGAATTTTGCATCTGTCGTGCATCTCCCTGACGTGAATCCAAACTGTTCATCACACATTTCTACGTCTCCACAGTCTCGCTTCCACCACTCTCCCAAATCTCATTGCGTAACTAATTGATTTTATTCCTCTGTAATGTTGAAGTTCTGCACATCGCCCTTTTTTTTTTAATCGGGACTAAGTACTTTATCTCCATTCTTCTGGCAATTTTCTCACCTTCCGGAATCATATTGAATAGTTTGGTTAGCCACGTCACTGCCACCTCTCCCAAGCAATCCATGCTAACAAGTAGAACAACGAAGGGAAGTACAAGAAAACACACGAACATGCCGAAGGCTTTTTCGCTTTAACTGATTCATCAGGCCATCAGTAACTTTACATCTTCATTTCAACTTCCTTCAGTCTCTTTCTCTTGTATTTCATAATAAGTTCCTCAAATTACTCCTTCCGTCTTCTCAAGATGTCCTCCTCAATGTCAAAATGTTCACATCAGCATCATTTTTACCTGCTGGGCACCCCCCGTTTCTGTCTCTCTGTCCGACCAGTCTACAGAGATCCTTCTCCCCTTCCTTAGTGTCTAACTTCTCTTACAACTTCTCATACGCATTTTCCTTTCCCCTTTGCTACTGCTTTCTTTGCCCCGCTGCACATACCTTATGTCCCTGATGGCTTTCCTGTCCCTCGTCTGTCCCATTTATTTTTCGCGTCTTTTTTTCTTTTCTCTATGCTATTTTTGCACCCCCTTCATTCCACCATCAAGTCCCTTTGTCTTCTTTCCTTCGCCCAAATGTTATGTAAAATTTGCATTCTGTGTTTTCTATTTCCTGATTTCACCGACTTCTTCCATTTCTCCCAAAAAGCCTGCCTAACCTTTTCCCCCGAATGTTATGCAAAAACTGTCCCTGTAAATTCCACCATTTGATCTTTGGTTTCGTCCTAAATTTTCCCTCCTCGATTTCACTTCAAGTTCTGTTTTGCTAATCACCGCCCTATGTTTCTTTTCTACACTTGCTCTCTTATCTTAAAACTCTTCCAGATCGCATCTCCTACACGATATACTCTATCTGTGTTTCTCCTACCCCAATCATGTAAATTTAAAAAGTTGAGATTTAAAGATAAAAGGTAGATATTTAAATTTTTCCTCCCCCCACCCCACACACCCAAAAAAAAAAAAAAAAAAAAAAAAAAAAAAAAAAAAAAAAAAAATATATAATATATATATATATATATATATATATATTATATATATAAAAATATATATATGTCTTCAAAATCCTATTATTATTCTTTTTTACACTTCTGTCTCTTTACTTTTTTCGCTTTTCTTCTTCTATTCCTTTTCTTTCTTTATTCCCCTTGTCTTTTCCGTTTTTTTCTTCTTTTCCTCTTCTTGTTCTTTTTTCTTCTCTCCTCCTTCTCTCTCTCTCTCTCTCTCTCTCTCCTCTCTCTCTTTTCTCTCTCTCTCTCTCTCTTCTTCCTCCTCTTTCTCTTCTTCCTTCTTTCTTCTGCTTCCTCCTCTTCTCTTCTTCCTCTTTTTTCTTCTTCTTCTTCCTCCCTTTGTCATTTCTTCTTCCTCTTCCTCATCTTTTCTTCTTCCTCTCCCTCCCCTTCTCCCTCTTCCTTCCCCCCTCCCCCTTCCTCCCTCTTCCTTCCCCCCTCTCCCTCCCCTTCCTTCCGCCTGTTGCCACTTAATCAGCCTTATACCCGAAAAAGACACACACTAGATAACTCGCATCAAGTCCACTGGAAGTGATTTTTATGACAATGTCTCTCTCTCTCTCTCTCCCCTTCTCTCTCT
>NC_051426.1:1017592-1024123 GCF_015228065.2 Penaeus monodon | reverse complement strand
TCCCCTCTCTCGCTCTCCTCTCTCTCGCTCTCTCCTCTCTCTCGCTCTCTCCCCTCTCCTCGCTCTCTCCTCTCTCTCGTCTCTCCTTTTCTCTTCGCTCTCTCCTCTCTCTCGCTCTCTCCTCTTTTCTCGCTCTCTCCTCTTCTCGCTCTCCTTCCTCTCTCTCCTCTCTCTCGCTCTCTCCCCCTCTCTCTCGCTCCTCCTTCTCTCCTCTCCTCGCTCTCCCTCTCTCTCGCTCTCTCCTTCTCTCCTCTCGTGACCCTGTGACCTGCCCCTAGAGGGTCTGTGATAACTTGACAGTCAGGAACTCACAGACCTGTCAGTTGTATATTGATTCAGTGTGATAATGTTCACATATTAATAACTTCTACAGTGATACAAAGAACAAACGTTAAAATTAAAAGCAAAAGCTGCTACGCACACTCTGCAGCGAGGCACCGAAGGCGACCCGTGTGTGTAACTGTTTATTTTCAGAGGACAGGCACTCAGGTCGGCCCCTCCGCGGTCGGGGAATGACCGCGACCACAGATGGGACGCTGACGACGAACCAAAACAAGGGAAAACTGAGGGGGGGATACGATGCCCTCAGTGAGGGGGATATTGGTGGGGCCCCCGTGAGGATGAAGAGGAAAGCAAAGAGGCAGCTATCTGCCTCTGTAGAAGTTACTCGTCCCGGACACTTATACGCGCACTTCAAGAACGATAAAAAGTTTTCGCACACACGGGGAAAAGTATCGCGGGGTCTCTCAGGCCCAAAAAATGGCCCCTACAATAAGACACACAGGTCATTGAATTAAAAATTGGAAGAAATAGGGGTATTGTCAGGTGCAAGAACGAACAAATTCTTGCCCAAAATAACAACTATTAGTGCAGGCGGTGAAGTGCTTGAAAAATCCAAGGTCTTTAGTAAGGGGAAATGCACTAACGACATTGTGTTCGATGTCCCAAAGGAAATCGAAACAGGAGAAATGACTCTATACAACGAACGTATTATCCATGCGAGACGCATGAAGATGATGACCCCAGAGAGTCATCATAACATATGAGGGGGAGGTAATTCCCAAAAGTATCAAAATGGTTGAGGGCATGGCACCCTTTAGGTGTGCCGTGTGCCGTTTTGCTCTAAATGCTCAAAGTGGGGCCACGGAACACGTGCCTGTCCACGAGACGGGCCGCGATGCCGGTACTGCGCTCTTCCACACGGAAGCTCAGAATGTCTGAGGGTAAAATTATCCCTCGGAAATGTGTGAACTGCCGACAAGAGCACAATGCCAATTCCCCATTGTGCACTTACAACCCAAAGGACAGAAAAACAAATGATAAAAAAGCAGGCAGCCCTCCCCCCCACAACAGCCCCTCCCAGCCCCGCGCGTTGACCATGTGGGGAAATTCCCACACCTACGGAGGTCAACAGTGCTGGCCGCTGCAGAGGAAGCCATGGCACCGGCCACAGTACCAGCACCAACAGGAGTTACAGCTCCGTCAATTCAAGTATCAGCAACAGCTGCAGCACCAACCCTAGCACACATGCTGCATCAACTTCTGCACCAGCCTCGACACCAGCTGAGAATTATAAGGATCTGCTACAAATGCTACTTCGGCAGATGGAGCAGATGATGCTCATGATGCAACAACAAATAGCCCAACAATCTCACTTTCAGGAAAGGATGTTTACGTTCCTCCTCGATCAACAACAGCATCACCCTGTATGGGCCCTTGGAAATGGTCAAGTAAACAATGCCTCCAAGCAATCTCTTGAAATGTATTACCTGGAACATAAACAATTTACAGAAACGCAAGGCAACTCTCTCCCAGAACCTTCACTCCGAAAATGTTGATGTGTGTTGCCTTCAGGAAGTCAGAACTAGTGCTCGTTATGCAAAAATTGCGGTATGCACATATTATGACAGACATATTGCTAATCCCTCTACGAGAGGGCTTGGCATTTAAAGAACTCAATTCCATCGAAAGTGATTGATGGCAATCGTGACAACACCTGTGTTGAATATCTTAGTATTAAAATATTTCTTGACGGTAAATCTATCACCATCATTAATGTATACAATCCACATGATAGTGAGGTGGTACCTAAACCTCCTGACTGCATGATACATAGTGATACTGTCTTATTGTGTGGGGATTTTAATGCTCTGAGGGAAGTACCATTGGCAAAAACGGTAAGGTTCATTATGACTATCTCCAAAATACTAGTGACCCCATACACCTATTATGGCCCTTAGAAAAAAACTCATTATCTGGGCGGGAAACTGGACTATATAGCTCTATACAATCAGCACACACTACCAAGCACTGCAAAAGTCATCCCACTCTTAGGTAGTGATCACTGGGCATTAAGTATAACTCTTCCTTTTTGCAAAAGAGCCCCAACCCAGCCACGCCTTCGGTACCACCTTGCTACTAAATATCATGGTGAATTCATTGAAAGAATTGCCTGCTAGTATGAAGACTTTACTCCTACCTACCTGGATCACTTTAATGAAACTCTCTGTCAACAAGTTGGCAACATCATTACTCAGCTACAACCTAAAAGCCCTGCCAAGCACGGGTCTTTATCCCCCAGAGGTAGATGGGCACAACAACTGAACAAACACCCTGAGATAAAACCTCTTCGAAGGCTCATACGATCTACAGTAAGTCAACAACGACACCTGGGGAAAAAACCGTACTTGGCTAGGGATCTTGTGTTTTTTAGTAAAAAGATCAATGACTCGAAAACGGGAGGAAAGATTTTATGCCTGGGCAGAATCAATTGACTCCATGACACCCATAAGTAAGGTATGGAAGGAAATAAGTAAGATAAAAGGCAATACATGCAGTATAACACTCCACCCACATCCAGATAGGGTAGCCCCCATCTTTCCTCAATAAATGGTGTTGAGGGCTCTTCTATTGATAGTCTCCCATTATCCATACGCAGATGCTCCCTTAAATCATGCCATAAAAACGAAATTGATTATCAGTGCCACCTCTTAGATGAGGCTGATGCACCATTTACAAGGGAAGAACTCCTTGCAGCCATTAGGACTAGCAAACCCACTGCATCTGGGAATGATGGAATCACTTATGACATCATCCGACTTCTTGTAAAGGTACAGATAGAGGGGAAAAATCCTCTTCTTGATCTCTTCAACTTAACCTACACAGCAGGCATCTTGCCTACCACTTGGAAACAAGCAACCATCATTCCCATCCCAAACCAGGACGGCCTGATGAATATAGACCATTTTCTCTGAAATGTGAAAGAATCCTCCTTACTCGTTTACTCCACCAGATCAAGGACCTGATTCATCCATCTGTCTTTGGCTTTCAAAAAGGGAGAGGAACACAAATGTGTTTAGCACAGTACCTATGTGGAAGTAATGCAGAGTCTTCTTATTTCATAGATTTTAAGGGAGCATTCGACAGAGTCTCCCTACAGCAGTCCACCATGAGCTAACACTTTTATGAGTTAAGGGCAAGCTTCTGTTATGGATTAAGGATTATCTATCTTTGAGAAGAGCAAAAGTGTGGTACCAAGGCACCTACAATGCTTATGGCGAATTAGAATTAGGCACTCCACAAGGGGGAGCATTGTCCCCTACACTGTTTAATATACTTATGCACTCTCTTTGCAAGCTCAAAGATGAGTTAGGAAACCTATGCAGCATCACATCATATGCTGATGACATTCTTATTCAGGTATTTGATAGGGGGGATTACGTTCTACGGAGGTTTAGCAAAAAGTGTGCTTCCCTCGGTCTCATAATCAACCCAATCAAAACTAAGTATATTTCGAGATCTCGTAAACTACCTTACATTCCAAGGTTAGGTGGACAAACTATTGCAAAAACTGACACCTATAAATATATTGGTGTTATGGTGAAATGCTCCCCACCTCATGTCCCCTCAGCTCTCGCTTTAAAACCAAGGATATTGTTCAAACATCAAGGAACGTTGCCTTGAGCGTTTAAAACCATTGCAATACTAAGTAACACATATGTTTGGGGCCTCCCTGAGAGTTTCCCAAGGTTGATGTATATCTCCCTTGTTAGGTCCATGATAGACTATGCAAGCCCAGTTCTTAATATGTTTCCACCAAGTGCCCTCAAACTCCTTGAAGTTTTACAGAACAAGGCCATGAGAATTCTGCCAAATGACTGCCAAAGTTCTCGTCACGAGGAAAGAGCTAGACCTCCCCGCCGTTCACAGTCGTGTCATCCAAGTTAACACCATACTTGATAACACATTCCTGCAATTTACCAGACCAAAAATCACCAATATTTTCTCAAACGAGATAAATTATAGAATTAGGCATACCCGACCTCGATACTCAAATCTCATACATTCCAACTAAGAATGGAAAACAAAACTGCTCATACTATTATGTTCTTCAATGTATGGAACAACGAAGCTATTATCATTCCAGAAACAGTACTTACTGCTCCTTGGCACAGAACTCATGTGCATGCTTATATTGATAAACTAACAGGGCCCAAAAACCCTGCTTCAAAAAAGGAACTAAAAAAAACCATTACTTGAAATTATAGATAACATACTACATCCCCCTCATTGCACGCCCCCACTTGCAATCTACTGTGATGCCTCCATTGGTCCCGCAGGGATTGGTGTACTAATTCCTGATACAGATCTTGAAGAAAGTGTGTGTATTTCCAATTGGACAAGCGCAACTGATGCCGAGTCAGTAGCCATATATCATGCCATTAAGAAAGGTAGTGAGCAGCAGCGACACCTGACTGTCTTTAATGACAGCCAGGGCGCTCTCCATAGGCTCACTGCATTTTATGCAGAAAACATGGTAACTAGAAATATCCTTCACGAAATTTCTAAACTATCAGGGAAAAGGGTATCCAAGTGTCTTATACTGGATACCCTCTTTAATAGGAATATCATTGTGTAAAAAGGGCTAATCGTTTAGCCGGATTAACACTTTCCCCTGAAGATCCATATTATGTAGTTTCCGCTATCTCTCAACTAATAAAAAACGTGTTATTAGTTTCTTCGAGATTATGAGGGTTTAGGTATGGACCACTGAGAAGATGAAAAAAGACGAACATGGTACTCTCTGGCGTTACGAGAGTATTGCTGGGACATCAGATATAGACAACCCTATGGGAAATCTATCATGGACTGTCTCGGAGACACCAAATTTAAATTTGACTAGACTACGCATTTGGATATCATACACTATACAATATGTACACGATGCAGTTTTTGGAGGCAAAGCAGTTTTTCTATCACCACTGCAAACTTTGCAAGGCGCCCAAGTCGCATAATTTATCCTACTCTGTTGATTGCATCCTGTCAATCAAATAGTACTGTTCACAGATTAGCACTTGTTGATTATATTAACTTTATTATAGACACTGGTCTTGTCTTTGACATGATTAGTGATATAAAAGATTTTTTTTACCAGCAAAAAGATATATTTATACAGTGATAATAGCACAGCCCATCAGGCATGTATATAACAATAATGTTTTTACTAATAGCCCTCTACACAAATAGAAACACAGCCAGTTGGATAGATACTTTGGTATCTTACCCTGGCTTTTTGCAGGGCATGTACACTGTTGTGTAAATAAATGTAATCAAATCAAATAAAAAATCTCTCTCTCTTTCTCCCCCCCCCCCTCTCTCTCCTCCCCTCTCTCTCTCTCTCTCTCTCATCTCTTTTCCCCTCTCCTTTTCTCTCTCTCTCTCTTCTCTCTCTCTCTCTTCTCTACTCTCTCTTCTTACTCTCTCTTTTCTTACTCTTTCTCTCTTCTCTCTCTCTCTCTCTCTCTCTCGCTCTTTCTCTCTGCCCCCCCCCCCTCTCTATGTCCCTCCCTTCTCTCTCTCTCTTCCCTCTCTCTCTCTCTCTCTCTCTCTCTCTCTCTCTTTTCTCTCTCAGCAGTCCACCATGAGCTAAAAACTTTTATAGTTAAGGGGAAGCTTCTGTTATGGATTTAAAGGGTTATCTATCTTTGAGAAGAGCAAAAGTGTGGTACCAAGGCACCTACAATGCTTATGGCGAATTAGAATTAGGCACTCCACAAGGGGGAGCATTGTCCCCTACACTGTTTAATATACTTATGCACTCTCTTTGCAAGCTCAAAGATGAGTTAGGAAACCTATGCAGCATCACATCATATGCTGATGACATTCTTATTCAGGTATTTGATAGGGGGGGGGATTACGTTCTACGGAGGTTTAGCAAAAAGTGTGCTTCCCTCGGTCTCATAATCAACCCAATCAAAACTAAGTATATTTCGAGATCTCGTAAACTACCTTACATTCCAAGGTTAGGTGGACAAGCTATTGCAAGAACTGACACCTATAAATATCTTGGTGTTATGGTGACTGCTCCCCACCTCATGTCCCTCAGCTCTCGCTTTACCAAGGATATTGTTCAAAACATCAAGGAACGTTGCCTTGAGCGTTTAAAACCATTGCAATACATAAGTAACACATATGTAGGTGCCTCCCTGAGAGTCCTAAGGTTGATGTATATCTCCCTTGTTAGGGTTCCCC
>NC_051426.1:1000395-1017492 GCF_015228065.2 Penaeus monodon | reverse complement strand
TTAAACAGGGCTAATCGTTTAGCCGGATTAACACTTTCCCATGAAGATCCATATTATGTAGTGCCGCTATCTCTAACTAAAAAAAAAAAACGTGTTATTAGTTGTCTTCGGTTTATGAGAGGGTCAGGTAGGGACCACTGAAAAGATGAAAAAAGACGGACATGGTATTATTTGGCATTACGAGAGTATTGCTGGACTCAGAGATATAGACAAACCCTATGAAGTCTATCATGGACTGTCTCGGAGACACCAAGTTACTTTGACTAGACTACGCATAGGATATCAGTACACTATACAATATGTACACGATGCAGTTTTGGAGGCAAAAGCAGTTTCATATCACCACTGCAAACTTTGCAAGGCGCCCAAGTCGCATAATTTTATCCTACTTCTGTTGATTGCATCCTGTCAATCAAATAGTACTGTTCACAGATTAGCACTTGTTGATTATATTAACTTTATTATAGACACTGGTCTTGTCTTTGACATGATTAGTGATATAAAAGATTTTTTTTACCAGCAAAATGATATATTTATACAGTGATAATAGCACAGCCCATCAGGCATGTATATAAACAATAAGTTTGACTAATAGCCCTTCTACACAAATAGAACACAGCCAGTTGGATAGATACTTGGTATCTTACCCTGGTTTTTTGCAGGGCATGTACACTGTTGTGTAAATAAATGTAATCAAATCAAATAAAAAATCTCTCTCTCTTTCTCCCCCCCCCCCTCTCTCTCTCTCTCTCTCTCTCTCTCTCTCTCTCTCTCTCTTCTCTCTCTCTCTTCTTACTCTCTCTCTTCTTACTCTCTCTCTTCTTACTCTCTCTCTTCTTACTCTCTCTTTTCTACTCTCTCTTCTTACTCTCTCTTTTCTTACTCTTTCTCTCTTCTCTCTCTCTCTCTCTCTCTCTCTCTCTCTCTCAGCAGTCCACCATGAGCTAACACTTTTATGAGTTAAGGGCAAGCTTCTGTTATGGATTAAGGATTATCTATCTTTGAGAAGAGCAAAAGTGTGGTACCAAGGCACCTACAATGCTTATGGCGAATTAGAATTAGGCACTCCACAAGGGGGAGCATTGTCCCCTACACTGTTTAATATACTTATGCACTCTCTTTGCAAGCTCAAAGATGAGTTAGGAAACCTATGCAGCATCACATCATATGCTGATGACATTCTTATTCAGGTATTTGATAGGGGGGATTACGTTCTACGGAGGTTTAGCAAAAAGTGTGCTTCCCTCGGTCTCATAATCAACCCAATCAAAACTAAGTATATTTCGAGATCTCGTAAACTACCTTACATTCCAAGGTTAGGTGGACAAGCTATTGCAAGAACTGACACCTATAAATATCTTGGTGTTATGGTGACTGCTCCCCACCTCATGTCCCTCAGCTCTCGCTTTACCAAGGATATTGTTCAAAACATCAAGGAACATTGCCTTGAGCGTTTAAAACCATTGCAATACATAAGTAACACATATGTAGGTGCCTCCCTGAGAGTCCTAAGGTTGATGTATATCTCCCTTGTTAGGTCCAGGATAGACTATGCAAGCCCAGTTCTTAATATGTTTCCACCAAGTGCCCTCAAACTCCTTGAAGTTTTACAGAACAAGGCCATGAGAATTCTGCCAAATGACTGCCAAAGTTCTCGTCACGAGGAAAGAGCTAGACCTCCCCTCTGTTCACAGTCGTGTCATCCAAGTTAACACCATACTTGGCATCAGACTCCTGCAGATTCTACCCAGACCAAAAATCACCAATATTTTCTCAAACGAGATAAATTATAGAATTAGGCATACCCGACCTCGATACTCCAAATCTCATACATTCCAACTAAGAATGGAAAACAAAACTGCTCATACTATTATGTTCTTCAATGTATGGAACAACGAAGCTATTATCATTCCAGAAACAGTACTTACTGCTCCTTGGCACAGAACTCATGTGCATGCTTAAAATTGAAAAAACTAAAGGGCCCAAATCCACTGCTTCAAAAACGGAACTAAAAGCCCATTACTTGAAATATATAGATAACATACTACATCCCCCTCATTGCACGCCCCCACTTGCAATCTACTGTGATGCCTCCATTGGTCCCGCAGGGATTGGTGTACTAATTCCTGATACAGATCTTGAAGAAAGTGTGTGTATTTCCAACTGGACAAGCACAACTGATGCCGAGTCAGTAGCCATATATCATGCCATTAAGAAGGTAGTGAGCAGCAGCGCACCTGACTGTCTTAATGACAGCCGGGCGCTCTCCATAGGCTCACTGCATTTTATGCAGAAAACATGGTAACTAGAAATATCCTTCACGAAATTTCTAAACTATCAGAACAGGGTATCCAAGTGTCATTATACTGGATACCCTCTCATATAGGAATATCATTGTGTAACAGGGCTAATCGTTTAGCCGGATTAACACTTTCCCATGAAGATCCATATTATGTAGTGCCGCTATCTCTCAACTAAATAAAAAAACGTGTTATTAGTTGTCTTCGAGATTATGAGAGTCAGGTATGGACCACTGAGAAGATGAAAAAAGACGGACATGGTATTATTTGGCATTACGAGAGTATTGCTGGGACATCAGATATAGACAAACCCTATGAAGTCTATCATGGACTGTCTCGGAGACACCAAGTTACTTTGACTAGACTACGCATAGGATATCAGTACACTATACAATATGTACACGATGCAGTTTTGGAGGCAAAAGCAGTTTCATATCACCACTGCAAACTTTGCAAGGCGCCCAAGTCGCATAATTTTATCCTACTCTGTTGATTGCATCCTGTCAATCAAATAGTACTGTTCACAGATTAGTACTTGTTGATTATATTAACTTTATTATCGACACTGGTCTTGTCTTTGACATGATTAGTGATATAAAAGTTTTTTTTTACCAGCAAAATGATATATTTATACAGTGATAATAGCACAGCCCATCAGGCATGTATATAACAATAATGTTTGACTAATAGCCCTCTACACAAATAGAAACACAGCCAGTTGGATAGATACTTTGGTATCTTACCCTGGCTTTTTGCAGGGCATGTACACTGTTCTGTAAATAAATGTAATCAAATCAAATAAAAAATCTCTCTCTCTTTCTTCCCCCCCCCCCCCTCTCTCTCTCTCT
The DNA here is from genome assembly GCF_015228065.2 of Penaeus monodon. Classification (NCBI taxonomy): domain Eukaryota; kingdom Metazoa; phylum Arthropoda; class Malacostraca; order Decapoda; family Penaeidae; genus Penaeus; species Penaeus monodon. The sequence goes on along the minus strand of NC_051426.1, from coordinate 1,014,344 downwards.
CTCTCTCTCTCTCTCTCTCTCTCTCTCTCTCTCTCTCTCTCTCTCTCTCTCTCTCTTCTCTCTCTCTTTCTCTCTCTCTTCTCTTCTCTACTCTCTTCTCTCTTCTCTCTCTCTCTCTCGTCTCTCTCTCTCTTCTTCACTCCTTCCATCTACTCTTCTCCTCTCTCTGCCTTCTCTCTCTCTCATCCTCAGCTCCTCTCTCTTCTCTATCTCTTATCTCTCTCTCTCGGTCTCTCATTCTCCCCGTCTCCCTATCCCCAATCCCTTCCTTTCTCTCTCTCTCCTCTTCTCTTGCCCCGCTTCTCTCTGTTCTCTTCTCTCTCTTCGTCTCTCTATCTACTCTCATCTCTCATTTATCTTCTCTATCTCTCCTCTTACTCGTCTCGTCTCACTCTCTCTCTCTCTCTCTCCTCTCGCCATCTTCATCTCGTCCTCCTCTCTCTGTCTCGTCTCTCTCTCTCTAGCCCTACTCCCCTCTCTCTCTGTCCCCATTCCCTCTCTCGTTTCTCCAAGCTCTATTCTCAATCTACTTCTTCACGCTATCTCTCTCTCTCTCTCTCTCTCTTCTCCGTCTCATCTCATCTTCTCGTCTCTCTCTCCATCCTCTCTCAATCACTTTTACTCACATAAAATGATACTCACCTCTCTCTCTTCCCTCTCCAATCTAAGTAAAACAAGTCATTCTTTCTGTCTTCTGCTGGCCACCGCTTTATCTTCCCTCTCTCTCTCTCTCCCTCTCCCTCTACTTTTTCTCTCTCTCCATCTCGTCCTTCTCTCGTATCTCTACTCTCTTCTCCTCCTCTCTCTCTCCTCCTCTCTCATCTACTCTCTCTCCTCTCACTCAATTTTACACAACACAAAGATGTGTGTATCTTCTCTTGTGCCAACTGCCTCCACAGCCATAACAGATGCATGAACTGCCTCGCAAGCAAGCACGACCCTGTTCCTCTATGATTAAGCTCTCATTAAACTCATCATCTTCATAGCTCAAAACATGGTCTCAGAAATTCTTTTCCTCTCTATTCTCGCTTTCTGAATCTCTGTATCTTTCTCGATACTCTCAGTATAGATCATCATTTTGTACACATACAAGTTCTGTTTCCGAAACTGTCGCCACGTGACACGACCATTATGAGATGACACTACAGCACTGCCTCTTACTAAGAAAGCAATTTTTAGTGCCTTACGTCATTGTCAGTTGATTACTTATAGTAACAAAAGAACATATCTTAGATCTAAAATATTGTTCGTCAGAATTCAGCTATTGTCAAACCGCTTTATGGAATGTTATACTATCTCGAAACTCAGTACATTTATTCAGACGATTGGTTGCAAACACATCACAAGTACCACGAGCATCTGTGACGACACAACATTTCAAACACCAGAAACAGCAGCAGCCACACATCTACTAAATTATCACACTCAGTGTTTATGAACTCATCAAAACGTACCAAAAACTATTTACACTTATATCACGAAACTCCTTTGACAATAGATCAAACCTACCGCAAGCAATGCTAGATTTTACATGTAGAAACCTATACATTTATTCAAACGTTGTGACCACAACCATCATACACACAATACAGCAACAGCCAAGTGTGGTAGAGTTTTCCTCGACTTAGTGTGTTTGCATCTGTAGATTACCAGATGTGTGTATCATGTGTGTCTTGTGTGTGGTGTGTGTTTGTGTGTGTTGTTGTGTGGTGTGTGTGTGTGGTTGTGTGTGTCTGTGTGTGTGTGTTGTTGTGTGTTGTGTTGTTGTGTGTTCTTAGTGTTGTCGTGTTGTGTGTTGTTTGTGTTGTCTTGTTTGGTGGTTGTTGTGTGTGTGTTTGTGTGTGGTGTGTTGTGTTGTGTGTGTGTAGTAATATGAAAATGAAAAAATATTGGTGATGTAACCTCTTCATTTACCTTGTTGATGGGTGAACATTTACTTAATGGAATCCATATTCTTCACTTACTATACTCCACATTCACAGCCCGCGCGCTCCCACACCCTACTTCACAATGAGACATAACTTTTCCAACAAGTTCTTTTGAAATTCTTCAAAGCCTTACCAAGATTGCTTTTTCTCTCTTTTCCGACAGTCACTTCTCTTCAGCTCGTTTCAACTGCGTTACTTTCGTTTCGCTCACTCTCGTCTGGCCCTCGCCTTGACCAATTTTTTTTCATTTTAGTTGAGTCACTCTCTTGTCCATCACTCGTTGATCATCTCGCTTCAATCTACTTCTATTTGAAGTCCACTTTCATTGTCATCATCACTTCCGTAAACAGTCATTCTCGTTGCTACTTCCGCTAAGTCACTTTCAATAAGGCTCCCTTTCGATATTTCTCTTACTCACTTCTCACTCTTCATTACAGTTCATTCCTCCATCTATCGAAAATCTCACGAGGGCTTTTCTCACTCCCCTATCTGTTGCTCTCTCTCCTCCCTTTTCTCTCTCTCTCTCTCTCTCTCTCTCTCTTCTCTCTTCCCCCTTTTTCCCCTCTCTCTCTCTCTCCACTCACTTTTTCACACAAAATCCCCCCCTTTTGCCCCCCCCTAAGCCCCCCCCACAGTAAACATATTCTGCTGTTTCTCGCTGTGCCAAAAGGTTTTCCGCTTGATTCCTTTTTCCTCTTCTTCTTCTCTCTCTCTCTCTCTCCTCTCTTCCCCTCTCTCTCTCTTCTCTCCTCTCCTCTCTCTCCTACTCTCACTTCACTCACTAAATCACTCACTTTTACACACAAGTACTCTGGTTCTCTTGCGCCAAAGTTTTCCTGCGCCCCCGAAAGAGATGACCTGACAAAATGCCTCCCGACAAAACAAAATTTCCGACCCCACCGTCACTCTCGTTTTATTCTTTATAACCCAAATTTTAAAATATATCTTGATGTGCCAAAAAATTTCGTCGAAATTTCCTATTGTATTCCCCTTTTGTAATTTTTATTTTTCTCGATACTCTAGTTTTTAAGTGTTTTAAAAGAAATTGTTGTACAAAATTCCAAAGTTCTCGTCCCACGCGCGTACACAGGAACCTTTTGAAACCATAAACAGCAGAGCCTACGGGGACCTCTTCGAAGATTTTTTGTTTTTTATTTTTTTTTTTGTGTTTAGAAATTTTTTCAGTATCGTACCAAAAAAAAAAACCCCGTATCACCTCGAAAACCACTTTGATTCAGTATCAGCTCGCTCAACCCTCCCCTCCTAACTTATACCTGGGAAGTTTTTAAAGTGAAATTTTGCCTCATTTTATTTAACCGTTGGGGCGCAACCCCAACACACCACACACCAACACACACCCCAACACACACACAAAAACACCACACACCCACACACACACACCACACACACAACACACACACACACACACACACACACAACAAAAAAAAAAACAAACACCAGCAGAATGGCAATTTTCCTCTGACCTTAACTGTTACTTTACCAAAAACCATCATAAGGTCGATTACGCGGGTGTGTGTGTGTGGTGGTTTAGTGTGTGTGTGTGTGTGGTGTGGTTTTGGGGTGTGTGTGGTGTGTGTGTGTGTGTGTGTGTGTGTTGTGTGTGTGTGTGTGTGTGGGTGTGGGGGTTTTTTTGTGGTGTGTCTTGTGTTGGTGTGTGTGTGTGTGTGTGTGTGTGTGTGTGTGTGTGTGTGTGTGTGTGTGTGTGTGTGTGTGTGTGTGTGTGTAGTAATGATGAAAATGAAAGAAATATGGTGATGTAACCTCTTCATTTTACACTTGTTGATGGGTGAACATTTACTTAAATGGAATCATATTCTGTCACTTACATACCCACATACGAGCCCGCGCGCCCGCACACCCTATTCACAATGAAGACAATAAACTTTCCAACAAGTTACTTTTGAAATTCTTCAAAGCCTTACCAAGAATTGCTTTTCTCTCTTTTACCGACAGTCACTTTCTTCAAGACTCGTTTCAACTGACGTTAACTTTCGTTTCGCTCACTCTCGTCTGGCACTCGCCTTGACAATCATTTTAGTTGAGTCACTCTCATTGCCAATCACTTCCGTTGAGTCATTTTCGCTGTCAATCACTTCTATTGAAGTCACTTTCATTGTCAATCACTTCCGTAAACAGTCATTCTCGTTGATACTTCCGCTAAGTCACTTTCAATAAGGCTCCCTTTCGATATTTCCTTTATCACTCACTTTCATTAACAGTCATATTCATTATCGAAAAAATGGGTCACGAAAACAGACGAGAAGGACTATTGCTAATATCAACTCCAAACCTGATCGTGGGGGGATAACGATGATGAATCAAAGTTAATGATTACAGTAATGATAACAATGACTGTAGTTATAATGATAATTTTGCAGAAAAATTGTTAAGGGTAATTATGATTATTATAATATTTTCCAAATGGATTCTAAGATCACACGTGAACAATACTGATGATGATAATGACAATAACCTTCATAATCGATGTTCTTATCATTATTGCTGGTATTGTTTTCCTATCAATACTGTAGAGTTATCATTATTAACAATAATAAGTGTCATGTGTACCTTTTTTCAGGTATTGATATCAACAATAATACTACTAATAATGTAAAAGTACTACTACCACTATTACTACTGTTACTACTACTACTACTCCTACCACCAATGCTACTGCTAATGATATTAATTATAAGAACAGTAACAGTCATTGTTGTCATCATCCCATCAAGGATGATGATAACGATACTAACAGTAATGAGAACAAGGAGGAGGATAATGACAATAACATTACTACTAATAATAAAAAAACAGGTAGAAAGGGGAAAAAATAAGGACGTTGATAAATGCCCTTTCTCTCCGCACACTCACCGAGGAGAATAAGCTAATCTTAAGTGATTCCAACTGCTTTAAACCTTTTTAACCTTTTTTTTAAAGTGATTCCAACTGCTTTAAACCTTTTTAATTCCCTTGTTGTCTGATAAATACACATTGGTTTACTGTTGGATGATGAAAACGCGTCCCTATGCAGATATTTCAATGAAGGTAGTGATTACCCAGTGATGTTTTCATTGCAGTTGACAGGTGTTTAGATATTGAAGTGTATGTACAGTGTGTGTGTGTGTATGTGTGTGTGTGTGTGTGTGTGTGTGTGTGTGTGTGTGTGTGTTGGTGTGTGTGTGTGTGTGTGTGAGTGTGTGTGTGTGTGTGTGTGTGTGTGTGTGTGTGTGTGTGTGTGTGTGTGTGTGTGTGTGTTTTCCTGTAGCAACTGTTAGTAAGCGAGTCTTTCTTTTCCTTCTAATTATGAAAAAAAAAAATAATAATGTGTATAAAAATGGGGGAAAGGATAAAGATAAATGGACGAAAGAAAAGCAGGAGAAAGAATTGGATTTTTGAATTATCTGAAGGCCGAAGAAATATTTTATCTATAAATATAATAAATAAAATGAGAATCGAGTGAGAGAAAAAGGTAAAAGGAATTGGAGAAAGGAAGAAGTGAAGAAAGAAATGAATAACAGAATAAATTTTTAGAAAGAAAATTGGAGGTCGAGAGAAATAAGGCCTGGAAGGAATTGATAAAAAGGAAAGAGTTTGAGTGAGAAATTAGAGTTAAAAAAAAAAAAAAAAAAAAAAAAAGAGAGAGAGAGAGAGAGAAGAGAGAGAGAAATTTTTAGAAAGAAATAAGAGTCAAAAGATTTTTTTTAACAAGAACTGGAATCAAATTTAAAGGCAAATAAGACGTAAAAAAAAAAAAAACGAAATACGGCAATTATTGGCGTTACTTGTTACTCATTTTTAAAAGATTTTTAGTCCAAAACGTTAGACTAATTGAATGAATATAAATATTTAAGTGTTTTGTGACAACTTTTAGATTATAATTTTCCATCACTACTAAAAAATTAAAGAGATATTGCGTATCGACTGCATAACAGGTCGGTTAATTTCCTTTCGCTTATCACGAAGTTACAAAGTCTGAATTTACTGAAAAATCATGCGTCCAACGGTCCTTTATTATTATCATTATTCAAAGAGTTCGTTTATCAATTGAATTAACTGCTATCAAGAGTTAATTTTTTTCTGAGGACGTTTTTATTAATTGAAAACGTGCGTTCTTTTAGGCCTGATTTTGGTTTCCATAATTCACCGTAGTTGAAATTGTGCAAATTGGAGAGCATAGGCTTAGATTTTAACATTATTTTAGACAAGAAATGATTCTTATTAAATGTTACTGGGGTTATTATATAATTTTGATCAATCTTAGTGTTATGCTCATCATTAATTTGCAGGAATATATGTATTTTCGTGTTTCGTGGCAGCCGTGGCATGATTTTTTTTTTCCATCTCTAATCATAAAAGAAAGAGAAATTATATAAACGGATTACATTACTGGGCAGTTAATTTCCATAGTCTAATCATGTAGTTACAAAATGTCTGAATAAAAAAAATAATAATAAAGAAATAAAATTATATATATATATATATATATATATATATATATATATATATATATATATATATATATATATGTGTGTGTGTGTGTGTGTGTGTGTGTGTGTGTGTGTGTGTGTGTGTTATTCGAAGTTTTAATAACTATTTTTTTTCGAGAATTTCCCTTGATAAAATTATCCGAGACATAAACCAATGGCCGTAAAGAGTTTGGCAGATGACATTTGGAGATTTTTACGCACGATATAATTTCGTTTTTTTCCCGAAGTTGAACGCTTCAGGGTAAACAGACCTAATTCATTTCGGAATGCGCCTCATAAACTAAACAGTTATTTTTCGATTATAACATGGGTCAAAAATGTCTTTACTGATTAATTAGAAAAAAAAAATATATATATATATATATGTATGTATATATATATGTATATATATACATATATATACATATATATATATATATATATATATATATATATATATATATATATATATATATATATATATATATATGAATTCAATGCGTTTTGTGTGTTTAGATGTAATATATCTGCATATAAGCTTGAATTTGGGAATGCCTGCAGTTTTCCTAGCTGGCTGTTTTGGGGTAGGTCGTTTCCTATTATTTATTCATTTATTTATTTATTTTAAATTGTCTGTTACTCTGTTGTTGTTGACACAGCAGATCATTCAGTCTTTCATTTTCTGAAAACCTATTGATTATTATCCTCAACAAATTTTGCCATCGTCAACATAGTTTCAGCAAATCTTTTGAACAAGTGTATTAGGAAAACGGAAAACGCAGACGTATTAACTTGAATGATGAATTTTAGTTATCTGTCCACGAAACCAACGTAGCGAAAAAAGCCATATTATGACACACATCTTTGCCATATTGTCTCGATACATGTAACATCTTGACAATAACCTTTGCCATGTGCTCCAGATAACCTCTCCCCTCTGCCATATTCTAGACACGTGTACAGCACCTTACGCTCTCCTGTGTAACAACCCGACCTCTGTCCACGTTTTAATGCGTTGAGTCGTCTTGGGTATTTGAGCTCTTGTGAAATGATAGATTACTGCCATTAACCTTTGATCTGTGGTTTTCAGTGCGTTGGTTATGTGGCGTGAGAGGGTGATGATGCTACTTTTTATTACTTCTGCTATTAAAATGATATTGATGATATTGTTGGGAATGATAATACAGTACTGAGGGTGATGGTGATGATGATATTATTGTTATAATTAGTAGAAGTAGTAGTAGTAGTAGTAGTAGTAGTAGTAGTAGTAGTAGGATGAGGATGAGGAGCAGTATCAACGAGACAATGATATTGATTATATCGTTGGTAATGATAAAACAGTACTGAGGGTAATGGTGATGAAGGTATTATTGTTAGTAGTAGCAGTTGCAGTACCAACGAGACAGAAGACACCCCCCTCCCCCCACCAGATGCCGAAGATGAGGTGGTTGCGAGCTTAGACCCTGTGTTTCTTCGTTCTGCCTGTCCTCCCTCTGCCTCTCCCTGCCTGACGAAATGTCTCCTTTTATGCTCTCCTCGAGGCAGGTGCTTGCTTCCGCCCGCCGGAGCGCCAGAAGTGAACGCACCAAGAAACATCTGCGTTCGCTCGAGGAGGAACCGACTACAGGAAGGCAGCTGCTGGGGACAGGAGTGTAAAGCGCTACCGTCCGGCCTTGTTGAACATGGTTTACAGATGGTGGTAATAGTATGGTAAAACTGATATCGATATTAATATTAATATCATTAATGGTATTGGCGATTATATTGATAGAAATATCAATAATTTTATTAAGATTACAATAGCATTAGAATAGGAATAAAGGTATTGATAACAATAATAACAATAATAATGGTAATAATAATGATAATGATGACGATCATAATATTAATGATAGTATTAATAAGGATAATGATACTAAAGATAAATACAACGATAACAGTGACAGTGAAAATGAGTTATGATGATGGATGATAATAATGACGATTATAATAATAGTAAAATGATAATGATACTAAATAAATAGTAGCAATAGTAATGGTGATGATAAGAATAATGATAATATATTAATGAAGATGATAACAAAAATAACAATAACAATAATACAACTAATATCTTTGATAATAATAGTAAAAATGATAAGGGCAATAATAATCACAGTAATGGTAATAATAATGATAATGTTATTTATATGAGGGATAAAAGTAACAACAATAATGATAATGATAGTAATGAGAATGACGATAATGATAATAATGATAATAAAAAAATAATAATAAAATAATAATAATAATAATAGCAACAACGATGGTAATAATAATGATCATAAAATGATAAAGACAATAATAAGAATTATTATCATTATTACTATTATCATTATTATTATTATTATCATCATCATCACTGTCACTGTTCTTATTATCATTAATAGTGGTAGTAGTATCACTATTATTATTATTGTTGTTGTGGTTGCTATTATCATATTTTTTATCACTATTATTATTAATGTTGTTGTGGTTGCTATTATCATATTTTTTTATCACTATGACTATTATAAACAACATCCGGAAGGCGGCGCTCCACACATGTCCCTGACTGAACAAAGGATACACCTTCCCGTCGCAGTCCGCCTGAGTCTCCTGAAGTAGCCCCTTCGCACCTTCCACTCCTGAGCCTCGTTTACCCAAGGACCTTCCAGGTGACCTACATCTCCCCCTCGAGCAAGCCCAGAGACCCACTACCTCCTTGTCAACGGCCGGATAAATCTGACACTCCAGCGCACGGAAGCAAGTGCCGACTCAGGGGGAGTCCAGATCGCGTGCACTCACCTTGAAGCGAATACAGCTGAAAGTCAAGGTCATTTTTTGTTCTCCGCCTGAAGTCCGTCTCTCGTGTCGCTCACAATTATTAACATTATTATTATTATTATTATTATTATTACTATTATTATTATTATCATTATTTACCATTATCATTATCTGTATCATTATCTTCAGCACCATTATTATTAATAATAATAGTAATAATAATAATAACATTATTATTATTATCATCATAATAGTAAATGATAATGGTGATTGCACTACCTGATAATGATAATAACAGAATAATGATTATAATAATAATAGTAAAATAAGTAATGAGAATAATAATGATGATAATGCGGATAATAATAATAATGATAATAATAATAATAATGATAATAATAATAATAATAATAATAATAATAATAATAATAATAACAATAATAATAATAATAATAATAATAAAACCGCGGGACCCAGAAATACCAGTTGGTAACTGGCGCGGGATATCCAACTTCTTGGCAGTAAGGCTAAAATGCATCCTACTTCTCAAATGAAAACAAAAAATAAATCATGCCGCATCGCCCGTCGCGCGGATCAACAAGGGGCGCGTCCCCCAGGGCAAGACTCGCCTGGGATCGAAAAGTATGCTACTGAGTCTACCTCTTCCATTAGTCAAAATCCGCCAGGTCACCAGGAGAGAAAGAAAACAAGACTTAAATGGACAAGGGAGGAGTATACTGTGGTAATGTACTGCTTTTACTATGAACTCGAAAAACCTGAAACGAATAATACTGATGACACCTATAATACATGGTGTTTAAGGAATAGTGAAAGTGAGAAAACGCAAATGCTTGACCCAAACAAGCTAGCCAATGTGAGAAGACATATTGTTCGTAGCAAAAAAAAAAAAAAAATTGACAGATATAGAAATCTCAATAATCAAAGACCGAGTAAAAAAGGACACTAGAGAGGTACAGATAGAAGAAAATGAAGTGGAAGGAAATTTAGATGAACAAGAACTTGACATGCCAAATAAAGTTGATTTAGCAGTTGGAAATAATATCGATGAATTAGAGCCGCATGAGGTTGTCGTAGATGAGGAAGAATTGCTGGCTATGAAAACGAATATCGTTGAAGAACTATCAGTTGTAAAACATACCGAAATGAGTGAAAGAGAGATACTATCAAAATTAGACATACCCATAAATATAAAAATATATCAAACATAGGTAACAAGGCATTAGAATAACTCTGTCATGAGATAAATCCTGATTTAACTGAATTAAACGAATTAATGTACGCAACAGGAAGAGTCCTCCAAGCAAAATGTGGCGTTAAGTTAAGAAAGAAGGAAACGAAAAAGAATCCTCGCAAAGCTAAGTGGCAAGTGAAAATTGAGAAAGAAATGGAAAACTTTAGAAGGGAAATATCTATATTAGACGAACTACAAAAAGATAACGGGAAGCAATCGAGAAAAGCGAGAAAAGTAGTAAGAAAATACAAAATACTTTCCAAAGAACAGATGCCAACGATTAAAGAAGAGCTGAAGCAAAAACTCCAGGTTAAGGCACAAAGGTTACGTAGATATGACAAGCGCCAAAAGTTCTTCAGGCAGAATAAAATGTTCGAGACTGACGCGAAGAAGTTTTACGGCGAAATAGGAAAAGAAACAATCTCTGTGGAAACGTACCGCGTGAAGTATATATATATATATATATATATATATATATATATATATATATATATATATATATATATATATATATATATATGCATATATATAAGTATATGTATATACATAAACACACCACACAAATATATATACATATACAAACATACATACATACATACACACATCTACCCTGATCCCTCGCATGACCTGACCCTTAGCACATATATGTCAAGTTCTTGATCTTCCCAACTCCCTCCCCCACTTCCTCGTGACACATACGTACAATTTCTCCACACAGTCACGCGGCGACTCGCATATTTCGCAATGCATAGTATAGGAAAAATGAGAAAAAGTGCTAAAAACTACTTAATCACATTTTCAGTGGCAATTTTTTTTTGCCGTAGTTGTAAAAAAAAAAAAAAAAAAAAAAAAAAAAGTCATGGCATGGTTATACATGCCCCCGGAATACGGGACATGCGCACCATGGCATGTATGTACATGCCACCCGGCAGATAATCCAGGCATACCATGACATGTGTGTACATGCCACCCGGCAGATAGTCCAGGCATGCCATGGCATGTAAGTACATGCCACCCGTTGGCAAAGGGTTAACTGAAAGAACCTACATATATATGGAAAAACAAAATATTTTTCCCAACGAACAAAAGACGTGTCCCAGAGGATCATACGGATGTAAAGATCAACTGCTCATAAATAAAATGATTCCCGAAAATGCTCACACCAAACACAGACATCTAGCTACTGCCTGGATCGATTATAAAAAAGCCTTTGAGTGTCTCACACTTTTGGATCTTAAAATCCTTAGAAATGTTCAAAGTCTCTCCTGTCTTAATCAACTTTCTTCGAAGCAGCATGACATTATGGGAGACGAATCTCACTCTCAACCACGTAAACGGTATTCTTATTTCAAACGGCATGCGAATTAGATGCGGAATCTTCCAGGGCGACTCTTTTATTTTGTATGACACTTATCCCACTCTCCCAGCTTCTTAACAACACAGGGTATGGATATAAGATCAACAAGAAGATCAACCATCTTTTCTATATGGATAACTTGAAACTTTACGCTCAGAATGATGGTGAACTGGAAGGGTTGTTGAAAACCGTAAAAGCGTTTAGTGATGACATAGGTATGGAGTTTGGTCTCGATAAGTGTGCTAAAGCAACCTTTAAGCAAGGAAAACTAGTTACATCTGACAATATAGAGTTAAGTGATGATACTGTAATAAAGCAATTAGATCAGGAAGGAACCTATAAATATCTAGGAGTAAACGAAGGAGATGGTATACAACAATCGTAGATGAAGAAAAAAATACGAACAGAATGCATCCGAAGAGTAAGGGTCAATCTTGAAAACGGAATTAAACTCGAAGAACAAACTAATAGCAATCAACACTCTTGCAATACCTGTGGTTACATATAGTTTTAACGTGATAAACTGGAACTTAAGTGAACTCAAACAAATTGACACTAAAATTAGGAAGCAATTGACATGCAACAGCATGTATCACCCTAAATCAGACGTCTGTACGTCCCTTGAAGTAAAGGAGGTAGGGGGATGATGCAGTTGGAATTATCGTACAAAACAGCAACGACTGGTCTCTTGCAATACTTAGATCTAACCAACGATTGAATGCTTCAATTAGTTAGAGTACATGAAAACTCCAAAAGGTCACACGCGGTAGTAAAGGAATCAGATAAATTTTCTCAGGAACTAGGTATTGAAAACGAAAACATCGAACATATGTCGTCAACATTAGCTGCTAAACATAGAAAACAGAAACTATCAATATACCAGAAACTATGGCTGAGACGATTGATCACCTTGTGTCTGGTTACTCAATATTAACACCGAATGAGTACAAAAATCGCCACGACAGAGTAGGCAAGTACCTGCATTGGAAGATCTGCAGGCACTTCTCTATCGGAACGCAAGATAAATGGTACGAACACAGGGGAATCGTCCAGATATCGCCATCAAGGACAAAATAAACAACACCTGCCTGTTTATAGACATGAGCATCCCTTCAGACAGAAACGTTTCAGCGAAAGTGTTCGAGAAGATATCAAAGTATAAAGATCTGGAAATAGAGGTCGAAAAGATGTGGCCTTTAAAAACCAAAGCTTTGCCTGTTGTTATTGGAACACTTGGCCTTATAAAGAAAGGTACTGATAAGGTTCTTGAACAAGTACCGGGAAATCCAAAATTAGAAGAATTCCAAAAAAATAGTTTTAAACAGCACAGCGCATGTTCTCAGAAGAGCCCTATCGATCTAAAATATTTTTATGTTCGTGAATTGACTTGACTAGATGTTTAAATTTGTAATTGTTTTGCATATTTTTGTTGGTGTTCCATTACCTCAAACTTCAATCACCCTAGGTCGCTGGTAGTGACCCGGTGTTTGATTTTATTTAGCAAATCTAAAGAAACTTTTTCAATAATAATAATGTGATAATAATAATAATAGTAGTAGTAATAATGATAATAATAATGACAATGATAATAGCGATGATAATGATAAATAATATCATCATTATATCAATAAAAGTAATAGTAGTATCAATATTGATAGAAAGAATGATAAATGATAGTATCAATCATCAATAACGGTATGCTCATGTTTGAGCAGCCGTGGACCTCTCCACCATCCTTCGCCATTAAACTCGATCTCGATTAGTGCATTTGCAGTTTTTTTCGTGAGAATCATAGCAACTCCGTGACTATAATTTCCTTCTTCTTTTCCAGAAAAAAGAACTGTCTTGTTTTCTTTAGTTTTGAAACTTCCATTACTTTTCTAATTGGTCTCACTTATTCCTAGTATTTGAATGTTGTATCTATCCATTTCGTTACAGACAGTATGTAATTTACCCATCTCTTTCATTTTCCTTACGTTCCACGTTCCGATTTTTAATGTGTTTCTTAATTGGACATGTTTTCTTTATCTTCTTTGTCTTCCAGATGCATGTTTAACATTGTCAGCCTGGTGCCCACTGACTAACGCGCCCTTGATAACCCACGCGACGCGATTGGTATG
>NC_051426.1:995329-997829 GCF_015228065.2 Penaeus monodon | reverse complement strand
AGACATAGACAGACAGACAGACAGATGCAGACAGACACAGACAGACACAGACAGACACAGACGCATGCACGCACGCAAGCATGTAAGCACAATGTGTGCGCGCACACACACACACACACACACACACACACACACACACACACACACACACACACACACACACACACACACACACTATTTATTTATTTCTTTACATATATACATATACACTTATCTGCAGAACTAGATTTTTGTTTACAGATATAGATTTGCAGTCATGTACATTGTGCTGTAACAATGCCCAATAATCAGCTCTTTGTAATCAAGCCCTAAAATGTTTTATGTAATTAACTATAAGTTTTTATTTTTACTTTATGAAAGAAAGTGAGGATTTTTGACGGAGTAATTGCGAAGAATATGACATGGCTCGGTTAAATGGATTTTGTAGAGTGCGCACCCATATCCTGGTGTTATGGACCTTGATTAATTACTGGCATTACCCAGTTTATGACACGTCCTGTTCCCAAGCACCTTGTAACCTGTAGTATAGTGGTCATTGATGTTTATATATGAAATTTTAGCTTCATGGAAGTTTATGTGCAAATTTATGATTGTGAAAAAAAAAGGTTTTGTATTTGTCAGAAATGGATGTCTGGTTCTGTATTTATGTTGATTTTATTTGATGGAGATTGTAAAGGGATAAAGCATGGGAGAATCATGAATGGAATTTTATCGTTTATGGGAGCCTCAGAGAGATGTAGAGGGAGAGGGAGGGTGGGGAGAGGTAAGGGAAAAGAGAGAGAGGGGGGAAGCAAGAAAGGAGAGAGGAAGAGGGAGAGAAAAAGGAGGGGGGGGGGGAGAAAGGGGGGGGAAAGGAAAAAAGGGGGAAGGGAGGGGAAGGGAAAGGGGAAGGGAAGAGGAAGGGGGAAAGGAAAAAAGGGGAGAGGGAAGGAGTCACCCGGAAAAAGGGGGTGGAATATAGGGGAAAAAGGGAGAAAAGGGAGGGAGAAGGAACAAAAATAAAGTAAGAGTTTAATTGGGAAAGAGTTTGGGGGGTGTGTTTTAGTGCCTGTCAGAACTTTTCAGTCATCTATCCATTCTGTGCTTTGAGGCAAAAGGGATTTTGTACAGTAATACATGCTAAGATATTATATTATAATATTAATATTAATATATATATATATATATCTTAGCATGTATTACTGTACAAAATCCCTTTTGCCTCAAAGCACAGAATGGATAGATGACTGAAAAGTTCTGACAGGCACTAAAACACACCCCCATAGCTCTCTTCCAATTAAGCTCTATACTTTATTTTTCTGTTCCTTCTTCTCCCCTCCCTATCTCTCCCTTTTCCTCTATATTCCACCCTCTTTTCCCGGCTGACCTCCCTCTCCCTCTCCCTTCCTTTCCCTCTCCCTCTTCCTCTTCCTCTCCCTTCCTTTCCCCCTCCCTCTCCCTCTCCTTTCCTTTCCCCCTCCTTCTCCCTCTCCCCTCCTTTTTCTCTCCCTCTTCCTCTCTCCCTTTCCTCTGCCTTCCACCCTCTCTCTCTCTCTCTCTATTACTCTCCTCCCCACCCTCCCTCTCCCTCTACATCTCTCTGGGCTCCAAAACGTAAATTCCTTTCTGTTCCCCATGCTTTATCCCTTTACAATCTCCATCAAATAAAATCAACATAAATACAGAACCAGACATCCATTTCTGACAAATACAAAACCTTTTTTTTTCACAATCATAAATTTGCACATAAACTTCCATGAAGCTAAATTTCATATATAAACATCAATGACCACTATACTACAGGTTACAAGGTGCTTGGGAACAGGACGTGTCATAAACTGGGTAATGCCAGTAATTAATCAGGTCCCTACCCAGGGTATGGGGGGCGCACTCTACAAAACCATTTAACCGACCATGTCATATTCTTTGCATTACTCGTCAAAAAACCTACTTTTTTTCATAAAATAAAATAAAAACTTATAGTTTAATTACATAAAAAATTTTGGGGTTGATTACAAGAGCTATTATTGGGCATTGTTACGCACAATGCATGACTGCAAAACAATCTGTAAACAAAAAACTAGTTCGCGATAAGTGTTTGTATATTGTAAAAAAAATAAAAAATGTGTGTGTGTGTGTGTGTGTGTGTGTGTGTGTGTGTGTGGTTTTGGGGTGTGTGTGGTGTGTGGGTGTGTGTGTGTGTGGTGTGTGTGTTCGCGCCAAAATTTTGCTTCATGCTTCGTGCGTGCTGCCTGTGCGTCTGTGCTGTCTGTGCTCATCTGTCTGTCTGTCTGTCTATGTCTGTCTGTCTATGTCTGTCTGTCTGTCTATGTCTGTCTGTCTGTCTGTTTATGTCTGTCTATCTGTCTGTCTGTCTGTCTGTCTGTCTGTCTTTCTGCCTGCTTTCCTGCCTGCCTGCCTGCCTGTATACCTGCCTGCCTGCCTGCCTCCCTGTATACCTGCCTGCCTGTCTTTCTGCCTGCCTTCTGCCTACCTGCCTGCCTGCTTTCTTGCCTGCCTG
>NC_051426.1:987829-990329 GCF_015228065.2 Penaeus monodon | reverse complement strand
AAGCCTTTGGATTTCCCGTTTGATGTCCTGATATTTTTCAATTTTTTCTTTCTCTTTTTCATCTATTCTCTTGTCTCCATGGATGGCAACATCAATAATTATTGCAGACATCTCAACCTAATCAATAATGACAATATCAGGCCTTCTTGCTTCGATGGTGTGATCACATGAATATTCTGTCCCAAAGAAGCTTATGATAGTATTTATGAAAACCATAAAAAAGGTTGGGAAAACAAAAAAAAAACTAATAAAAAAAAAAACCCCAAAAAAAAATTTTAAAAAAAATTTTTTTATAAAATTAATCTAAATTTTACCAAAATTTCTTTGTTTTCCCCCTTTTAAATAAAATTAAAATAATTCCTTTTTTTTAAATTTTTCACAAAAACCATAATAATAAAAAAAAATTTTTTTTTTTTTAAAAAAAAAAACCCAAAATAAAAAAATTTTTTAAAAAAAAAAATTATTTAAAAATTTTTTTTAAAAAATTTAATTTATAAATTTTTTTTTTATTTTAAAAACCCTTTTAAAAAAAATTAATTACCCCGGGAAAGGGATTATTAACCAAAAATCCCCCTTTTCCTCGGGGAAACCTTTTTTTGGGGTTTTTTTGTTTTGGGATTTTTCTTTTTTTTTTTTTTCCCTTAAAAAAATTTTTTTTAAAAATTTAACTTTTTTTTTTTTTTTAAATTTTTTTTTCTTTCACATGGGGGCGCCCTTGGGGGTTTTAAAAATTTTCTTCCCTTTTTAAAATCGGGTTTTTTTTTAACCTTGTTTTTTTTTTTTTTTTTTTAAATTTTTTTTGGTTCAATAACCCAAAAATTTCCCCCTTTTTGGTTTGGGGGGTTCTTTTTTTTTCCCTTTTCCTTTTTAAAACATTTTTCCCTTTCCCCTTTTTTTTTAAAAATTCCACCTTTTGCAAAATATGAAAGGTTTTGTTTTTTTAATTCTTTAAATTTTTAAAAACTTTTTAAAAAGGTTTTGGGTTGCCCCCCAAAAAAGTAAAAATTTCATTTTTCCCCTTTTTTCCCTTTTTAAACCCACAAAACCTTTTTTTTTTTTAAAATTTAAAACAAAATTATTTTAAATTTATATTTTTTTTAAAAAATATCAATTTAATTTTTTTTTTTTTTTTTTTAAATTAAAAAAAATTTTTTCCATTTTATTTTTTTTTTTTCGGGTTTTTTTAAATTTTTTTTTTTTTTTTAAAATAATTTTTTTTCCCATTTTTTTAATAATTTTTATTTTTAAATTTTACTTAATTTTTCAATTTTTAAAACTTTCGAAAGTTTTTTAAGATTTTGTTTAAAATTTTTTAAAATTTTTAGTTTATCAAAATTTTTCCTTTTTTTATTTTTAAAAAATTTTTAATTTTCTTTTTTTTTCATCTTTTTTTTAAAAAAAAACCCTTTTCAAGGGGAAATTTTGGGCCAAACCCCGGGAAAAAAAATTTTTTAAAAAAGGGGGGGGTTTTTTTTATAAAAATAAATTAAAGGGGGCCCAAAAAAATTTGGGGGGGTTTTTGGGGGGGGGGGGGGGGGAAAGGGGGGGGGAAGGAAAGGGGGGGGTAGATGGGAGGGGGAAAGGGGGGGAAAGGGGAGGGTGGGGATGGAGGGGGGGGGGGGGGGGGAAAAAGGGGGAAAAAAGGGGGGGGGGGGGAGTGGGGGGGGGGAAAAGGGGGGGGCTTTTGGGGGGGGGGAAAAAAAAGGGGGGGAAAGGGGGGGGGGGGAAGGGGGAATAAAAAAGGGGGGGGAAAAAAGGAAAAAAAAAAAAACCCCCAAAAAAAGGTGGGGGGGGAAAAAAAAAAAAAAAAACCAAAAAATTTAAAAAAAATTTTAAAAAAAAATTTTATCAAAAATAAAAAAAATTTAAAAAAAAAAATTTAAAAAAAATAATTTTAAAAAATTTTTAAAAAAAAATTAAAAATTTATTTATTAAATTTTAAAATTAAATTATTTAAAATTTTTTTAAAAAAATTTTGAAGGGGTTTTTTTTAAAAGGTTTTAAATTGGGAATTTTTTTTTCATAAAAAATTTTTGGGGGTTTTATTTTTTTAATTATAAAAAAATTTTTTAAAAAAAAAATTTTGGAAAAAAAATTTAAAAATAAATAAAATAAAAATAAAAAAAAATTTTAAAAAAAACCAAAAAAAAATTTAAATATGTAAATGTAAAAAAAATTTTTTAAAAAAAAAAAGGAAAAAAATTTTAAAAAATTAATATAAAAAAAAAAAAAAAAACCCCCCCCAAAAAAAAAAAAAAAAAAAAAAATTTTTTTTTTAAAAAATTAAAAAAAAATTTAAAATTTTTTTTTAAAAATAATAATTTTTTTTATTTTTTTTAATATTTTTTTTAAAAAATTTTTTTAAAAAAAGGAAAATTTTAAAAAATTTTCAAAATAAAAAAAATAAAGTTTTTTCAAAAAAAAAAAAAAAAATTTTTTAAAATAAAATTTTTAAAAAAAATTTAAATAAAAAAATTAAAAAAAAATTTTTAAAAAAAAA
>NC_051426.1:970329-982829 GCF_015228065.2 Penaeus monodon | reverse complement strand
AAATGTCAGCGCAAAATGTTGCCACACGCCAACAGATATACGCGAATAAAGCTCAGTGCACAACAGCATGCAAGGATCGTACGAAGAGAAGAGGAAATATACACAAAGAGAAAATAGTCAAAGGTACGATGCACACACAATCACATGTTTCGAATTAACACGGGAGGAGAGAGTGCGATCGCGGGCCGCCTCACGTGTATGGGTTTGTGGGCGAGCTTTGGACCAATTGTGATGGTGATGGTGATGATGGTGGTGATGATGATGATATTGATGGTGATGACGGTAATGATAATGATCATTATCATTACTATCAACTAGTAGTGCTGTTATTGTAATTACTATTATAATTACCATTATTATTATTGTTGTTGTTGTTGTTATTTTATTGTTATTATCACCATTATCATTAATTCTTATCATTATTGTCATAATCTTTTATTATCATTATCATTATTTTCATCATCATTATTATCCTTATCATCATCATCATCATCATCATCATCATCATCATCATCATCATATTCATCAGTATCAATATCGTTACTATCATTATCATTACAGTCATTATTATTATCATTGTTGTCATTATTTATATTGTTATTATTCATATCATATCTTTGTTGTTGTCGGTATCATCCTTATCATCGTTATTTTTATATTAACATTAACATCAATGTTGTTATCATTATCATTGCCTTTATTATTATTAACTATACTATCATTTTTGTCCTGGGTAAGACAATAAACTGCACCCTAGGGTTCCCTTGAACAAGGATAGCACCCTATTAGCTCCCTATACCAGGGTTGCGGTGAAACTGTCGGCAGCAGGGCAGTGGATATCTGGTGAAAACACCTTCAGTTCTACTGATTACTGGTTTCACCAAATAATATGTCTGGCGTATTACAGTGTAACTTTTAAAAGCGGCAGAGATAGTTCCTCCTAATTAGTTGGAGACTGCGAGTTGAGAAGGAGCCTGGGGGATTCCACTCAACTTTTATTTTCTCCTGACAAACCTCTACACCAATGATTAAATACAGAAACGATCATTCATACCACATCGCCCGTCGCGTGGGTTATCAAGGGGCGCGTTAGTCAGTGGGCAACCAGGCTGACAATGTTAAACATGCATCTGGAAGACAAAGAAGATAAAGAAAACATGTCCAATTAAGAAACACATTAAAAATCGGAACGTGGAACGTAAGGAAAATGAAAGAGATGGGTAAATTACATACTGTCTGTAACGAAATGGATAGATACAACATTCAAATACTAGGAATAAGTGAGACCAATTAGAAAAGTAATGGAAGTTTCAAAACTAAAGAAAACAAGACAGTTCTTTTTTCTGGAAAAGAAAAGGGAAAATTTAAAGTCAGGGTTTTGCTAGATTCTCACGAAAACTGCAAATGCCTAATCGGACGAGTTAAGGGCGAAGGGGGGAGAGGCCCAGGGCGCTAAAACATAGCATACCGTTTTTGATGATTGATACTATCATTTTCATTCTTTCTTCAATATTATACTACTATTATTTTTTTGATATAATTGAATTTTTATATTATCACGCTTTTATCATTGTATTTTTATTATCATTATTACTAACTATTATTATTATTATCACATTATTATTTTGAAAAAGTTTTTTTAATTTTTGCAAAAAAAAATAAAAACCGGGGGGGGGGCCTCCAGCGACCAGGGTGATTGAAGTTTGGGGAAGGGAACCCAAAAAAAAATATGCAAAAAAAATTACAATTTAAAACATTAGTCAAGCTTCACGAACATAAAAATATTTTGATCGTGGGGCCCCTTTTTCTGAGACAGCCTGGCTTTTAAAACTATTTTTTGGAAATTTCTTCAATTTTGGTTTCCCCCGGTACTTTTTTCAAGAATTACAGTACCTTTTTTAAAGGCCAAGGGGTCCAATAAACGGGCAAGCTTTTGGTTTTTTAAAGGCCACTTTTTTCGCCCTCTATTTCCAGTCTTTATATTTGTATCTTCTCAAACCTTTCGGAAACTTTTTCTGTTGAAGGGATCTCAGTCTAAAAACAGGCAGGTGTTGTTTTTTTTCCTTGAGGGCATATCTGACGTTTCCCCCCTGTGTTCGTACCATTTTTTTGCTTTCCCGTGAGAAGTGCCTCAGATTTTCCAAATGCAGGTATTGCCTACTCTTCGTGGCGATTTTTGTACTTTGGGTTTTAATTTGAGAACCAGACAAAAGGTGATAATCGTCTCAGCCATTTTTTTCTGGAAATTTGTAGTTCTGTTTTCTATTTTTAGCAGCTAATTTTTAACATATTTTTCGATGTTTTCTTTTTCAATCCCTATTTCTGAAAAATTTTATTTTTCCCTTTTTTTACTACCCGCGGGTGCCCTTTTGGAGTTTTCATTATCTAACAAATTTGAAGCATTCCAATCGTTGGTTAGATCTAAGTTTTTGAAGAGCCCAGCTTTGCTTTTTTGTAGAAAATTCCCACTGCTCACCCCCCTACCTCTTTATTTAAAAGGACTACAACGTCGTTTTAGGGTGTACATCTTTTTGCATTAAATTGCTTCCTAATTTGTTCAATTTTTTTGGTTCCTTAAGTTCCATTTTATCACTTTAAAACTATAGTAACCACAGGTATTGCAAGAGTGTTATTGTTTAGTTTGTTTTTGGGTTTAAATTTCCGTTTTAAAGTTGCCTTCTCCGGATGCATTCTGTCGTTTTTTTTTCTTCATCTACGAGTTGTATCTCCCTTCGTTACTCCTGATTTTTAAAGGGTTCCTTTCCCTATCAAATTTGCTTTTACAGTATCATCACTTAACTCTATATGTAGATGTAACTTTTTTTCCTTGTTAAAAGGGTTGCTTTAGCAACTATCGAGACCAAACCCATACCTATGTCATCACAAACCTTTTACTTTTTCAAAACCCTTCCATTCCCACATTCGAGCGAAATTTTCCAAGTTATCCATATAAAAAAGATGGTTTGATTTTCTTTTTATTTTATTAAAACCCTTTGTTTTTAAGAAGCTGGGGAGGGGAAAGTGTCAACAAAAAAAGAGTCGCCCTGGGGTTTCCCGCATCTTTTCGCTGCCTTTTTGAAAAAAGATTTTTACGGGGTTGAGAGTGGATTGTCTCCCAAAAGTCATCGCTTCAAAGAAATTTTATAAGAAGGAGAGATTTGAAATTTCAAAGGATTTTAAGACCCAAAAGGGGGAACCTCAAAGGCTTTTTTAACGATCCAGAGTAGCTAATTCGTGTTTGGTGTGAGCTTTTTGGGAATCATTTTTTTTATGGCAGGATTTTACACCCGTAACCTTTGGGGACCGTTTTGTTCTTTGGGGAAAAATTTTTGTTTTTCCTATATATTATTCTTTCATTTAACCCCTTTTGCCAACGGTGGCTTATTTACATCCCAGGCAGCCGGCTATCTGCCGGTGGCTGTACACACATGTCAGGGTATTCCTGGATTATTCCCGGGGGATTACATACACCCGGTGCGCAGTCCCGTTTCCCGGGGGGCATTACCCCCCTGCCATGATTTTTTTTTTTTTTTTTTTTTTTTTTTTTTAAAACTAGGCAAAAAAAATTCCCACTAAAAAATTGTTTAAATGTTTTTGCACTTTTTCTCTTTTTTTTTCCAACATGCATTCAAATATGCGAGTCGGGTACGTTGGAGAAATTGTACGTATTGCCCAGGAAGGGGGGGGGGTTGGGAGACAGAATTTGAATATAGGGCTAAGGGTCGGTCATGCGAGGGATCAGGTAGATTGTGTTGTATTTAGTATTTTTGTATAGTTTAATTTGTGGGGTTTTTAGATAAAATATTTTATATTAGCATTATTTTAAAAATTATATTAAATTAATATATATAAAATTAATATATATTATATTTTAATATATATACTTCACGGGGTACGTTTCCCAAGTTTGTTTTTTTTCCTATTTGCCGTAAAACTTCTTGCGTCAGTCTCAAATTTTTATTCTGCCTGAAATTTTTGGGCGTTTTGTCATTCTAAAACCTTTTGGCCCTTAAACCTGATTTTGCTTCCTCTTCTTTAATCGTTGGCATCTTTTTTTTGGAAAGTATTTGTTTTTTCTTACTACTTTTCTCGCTTTTTTCGATTGCCCCCTTATCTTTTTGATTTCTTTTTTCTAATATAGATTTTTTTCCCCTTTCTAAATTTTCCTTTTCTTTCCATTTTTCACTTGCCCTTAGTTTTTCGAGGATTTTTTTCTTTTCCTTCTTTTTTAAAACTTAACCCACTTTTGGCTTGGGGGACTTTTCCTGTTGCGTACAAAAATTCTTTTAATTTCAGAAAATCGGGGTTTTTTCCATGACAGGTTTTTCAAATCCTTGTTCCCTATGTTTGAAAATTTTTTTTATATTTTGGGTTGTCTTTTTTGATAGACTCTTTCATCTTTTGGGTATGTTTTACAACTATATTTCTTCAACGATTTCGTTTTCATAGCAGAAATTCTTCCCTCATCTACGCAACCTCATGCGGCTTAATTCATCGATTTATTTCCAACTGCAAAACAACTTTATTTGGCATGTCAATTCTTTTTCATCAAAATTTTTCCTTCATTTCATTTTTCCCTATCGTCCCTCTCTAGTGTTTTTTTTTCTCGGCTTTGATATTGAGATTTCTATATCTGTAAATTTTTTTTTTTTTTTGCACGAACAATATTCTTCTACATTGGCTACTTTTTGGGTCAAGCTTTGCGTTTTCTCATTTCCATCCTTTAACACATGATTAAGTGTCATCAGTTTATTCGTTTCGGGTTTTTTTCGAGTTCATGAAAAAGCTAATTCCCGTAATCCTCCTTGCCCCTTTTAAGTTTTGTTTTTTTTCCTCCTGGTGACCTGGCGGTTTTTTGACAAATGGAAAGTGACTCATGCATATTTTTACCACGAGTCTTCCGGGGGGCCGCCCCTTGTTTGATCCGCGCGAGGGGCGATGGGCATAAAATTTTTTTTTGTTTTCTTTTGAGAAGTAGGATGCTTTTAGCCTTACTGCCAAAAATTGGATATCCCGCGCCAGTTACCAGGGTTTTTCTGGCCTCGGGGTTTTTTATTATTATTATTATTATTTTGTTATTATTATTTTTTATTTTTTATTATTTTTTAATTTTTATCTTTTTTTATAATCTTATTTTATTATCCGCTTATCACTTATTTTTCTCATTATTTTTTTTACTTTTTTTAAACATTTTCTTTATTTCATTATCGGGGTTGAAATCCCCTTTAATTTACTATTATGATGATAATAATAATAA
Source organism: Penaeus monodon (assembly GCF_015228065.2). Taxonomy (NCBI): domain Eukaryota; kingdom Metazoa; phylum Arthropoda; class Malacostraca; order Decapoda; family Penaeidae; genus Penaeus; species Penaeus monodon. The sequence continues at coordinate 977,572 of NC_051426.1, read as the reverse complement.
TGTTTTTATTATTATTCTTTATATTAATAAAATGGTGTGAAATAAGATACAGATAATGAAATGGTAAATAATGATAAATAAAAATATAATAATAATAATAAATAATAATAGTTAAATTTGTGACGACCCGAAGACGGATTCAGGCGAGAAAAAAAAAGCCTTGTTTTTTCAGCTGTATTCGCTTCAAGGTGAGTGCCCGATCTGGACTCCCCTGAGTCGGCACTTGTTTCCCGTGGCGGAGGTCGTTTATCCGGCTTTGAAAAGGGAGGTAGGGGGTCTCTGGGTTTGCTCGGGGGGAGTAGGTCACCGGAAGGCCTTTGGGAAAACGGGCTCAGGGGGAAGGTGCAAAGGGGCTACTTCGGAGATCAGGGGGACTGCAGGGGAAGGGTTTTACCCTTTGTTAGTAGGGACTGTGTGGACGCCCCCTTCCGATGTTTTTAAAATAGTTTGATAAAAAAAAGAAATAGCAACCCACAACATTAAAATAATAGTGATAAAAAATATATAAACCCACAACAATAATAAAAATATGAAAAAAAATATGAAATAGAAAACCACAAAAAAATAAAATATGGATAAATAAAAATGCACCAAACAAAAACAATAATAATAGGATATACTACCACTTTTAATGATAATAGACTGACAGTGATGATATGATAATAAAAATAATAAAATAGTAAATAAAATTAATTTTTTATTGTTTTTATTTTTTATGATCAATTATTCCCATCGTTTTGCATTTTATTTTTATTTTTTTATTTTTTTTTTTATTATCTTATTTCATTATCGTCTTTCTCTTACATCTTAATTATTTTGTTACTTTTATCCCTCATATAAATAACAATCATATTTTTACCTTTACTGTGTTTATTTGCCCTTATCATTTTTTACTATTATATCAAAGATTTTATTGTATTATTTTTTATGTTATTTTTGTTATATCTTCATTAAAAATTTTTCTTATTTTTTCCATCCCATTACATTGCTTATTTTTTTGTTCTTTATCTTTTTACTATTTTATTCGCTTATTTCATCCATCATCAAACTCTTTTTCACTGTCACTGTTATCGGTATTTATCTTTATATCTTTTACCTTTTTAATACATATTAAATTATGATCTCATCTTTTCAATTTACCTTAATTTTTATTATTGTTTAAATACCTTTTTTCTTTTCAAAAGTATTGTAATTTTAATAAAATTTTTGAATTTCTACAATAATCCCCAAATACCTTTAATATTTAAATATTTAATATCGTATCTTTTTTACCAACATTACCACCATCTGTAAACTTTCAAAAAAGGCCGGCGGTACGCTTACACCCTGCCCCCCACAGCTGCCTTCTTAGTCGGTTCCCCCTCGAGCGAACGCAGATGTTCTTGGTGCTTCACTTCGGGCGCCCCGGCGGGGGAAGCAAGCCCCTCCCTCGGGAGGCATAAAAAGGGGAAAATTTTGTCAGGGAGGGAGAGGGAAGGGAGGGCAGGGAGAACGAGAAACCAGGGTCTAAGCCGCAACCACCTCTCTTTGGCATCGGGGGGGGGGGGGGGGTCTTCTTCTCGTTGGGACTGCAAAATGCTACTCAACAATAAACCTTATCACCTTCCCTCAGTACGTTTTTAACATTCCCAAGATAAATCAATATCTTGCTCGTTGATACTGCTCCCCTCCCCACCTACTCTATACTACTATACCTACTACTACTAATTCTAATTTTAAAAAATATATCACACCATCACCCCCAGTACGATTACATTCCCCCCATTCATCAATATCATTTAATAGCAGAAGTAATAAAAAGTAGCACATCCCCCTCACGCCCCCTAAACCCAAACCCCCCCAAAAAACCCCAAAATCAAAGGTTAATGGGGAGTAATCTATCATTCACAAGGCTCAAATACCCCAAACACTCACGCATTAAAAAGTGGACAGAGGTCGGGGGTTACCGACGTAAGGTGCTGTACACGTGTTAGATTGGGGAGGGGGAGGTTTTTGGGGCCCCCTGGCAAAAGGTTATTGTCAAATTTTCATGATCGAGAAATTGGCAAAGATTGTGTCAAATATGGTTTTTCGCTACGTTGGTTTTTGGGACAGATAACTAAAATTTATCATTCAAATTAATACTCTGCTTTTCCGTTTTTCCTAACACTTTTTCAAAAAATTTGCTGAAAATAGTTAGATGGCAAAATTTTTTGAGGATAAAAAATCAAAGGTTTTTTTAGAAAAGAAAGACGAATGATTGCTGGTCAACAACAACAAAGGAAAGACAATTTAAAATAAAAAATAAAAGAAAAATAATAGAAACACCCACCCAAAAAGGGCCGCTAGGAAAAATGGGATTCCCAAAATTTAAACTATAGCAGTATATTTCATTAAACACACAAAACCATTGAATTCATATATATATAAATATATATATATATATAATATATAATTTAAATATATTTATATTGTAATTTTATAATATGTTTTTATTACTATATATTACAAATATATATTTTATATTTTTTTTTTCTATTAATCAGTAAAAAACATTTTTTTACCCCCTGTTTTAATGAAAATAACGTTTTTGTTTATGAGGCGATTCGAAAGTTGGGCTGTTTCCCGAAGCGTTTTAACTTCGGGAAAAAACGAAAATTTTTCGTGCGTAAAAAACTCCAAATGTCATCTGCCAAAATCTTTAGGGGCCCTTGGGTTTTTGTCTCGGATAATTTTTACAGGAAAATTTTCAAAAAAAATAGATTAAAATTCGAAAAACACACCCACCCACACCCCAAACCACACACACACACACATTAATATAAATTTTTAATATTATTAAATATATATATTTTAAAATTAATTAAAATTTTTATTTTTTTATTATTTTTTTATTTAGACATTTTTTTAACACATATTAACTATGGAAATTAATGCCCAGTAATTAATCCGTTTATTAAAATTTTCCTTTTTTTTTATGATTAGAGATGGAAAAAAAAAATCTGCCACGGCTTTCCACGAAAACCCCAAAAAACATATATTCCGCAAATTAAGATGAGCATAACCCAAATTTATCAAAATTTAATAACCCGAACTTTAAAAAAATCATTTTTTTCTAAAAAAAATGTTAAAATCTAAGCCCATCTCTCCCAAATTTCACATTTTTACTACGGGAATTTTGGGAAACCAAATCAGGCCCAAAAAAAAAGCACGTTTTTTAAATTTAAAAAAAACGTCCTCAAAAAAATTAACTCTGATAGCAGTTAATTCAATGAAAACGAAATCTTTGAAAATGTAAAAAAGGACCGTTTTGGGCGCATGATTTTTTGTAAAATTTAATTTGTAACTTGTGTAAGCGAAAGGAATTAAACCCACCTGTTTGCAGCGTACGCAATAAACCCTTTTTTTTTTTAGTAGTGAGGAAAATTATAAACTAAAAATTTTCACAAAACCCTTAAATATTTATTTCTTTAAATTAACGTTTTGGCTAAAAATCCCTTTTTTAAAAAGTAAAAAGTAACGCCAAAAATTGCCGATTTTTGTTTTTTTTTTTTTTAGCTTATTTCCTTTTTTTAAATTTTATTCCATTTTTGTTAAAAAAAAATTTTTTAAAACTTTTTCTTTTTAAAATCATTTTTCTCTCTCTCTCCCTTTCTCCTCTCCCTTTTTTTTTTTTTTTTTTTTTTTTTTCTTAATTTTTTACCAAAATCTTCCTTTTTATCATTCCTTCCAGGCTTATTTTTTCCGACCTCCCAATTTTCTTCTAAAAAAATTTTTCGTTTTCATTTTTTTCTTCACTTTTTCCTTCTCCAATTCCTTTTTCCTTTTCTCTCACTCGATTTTCATTTTTTTTAAAATTTATAGATAAAATATTTCTTCGGCTTCAGTAATTCAAAAATCCAATTTTTTCTCCCGCTTTTTTTCGTCCCTTTATCTTTCCTTTCCCCCCCTTTTATACCATTTTTATTTTTTTTTTTAATAATTGAAGGGAAAAAAAGACTCGCTTTCTAAAAGTTTTACGGAAAACAACACACACACACACACACACACACACACACACACACACAACACACACAAAACACCAACACTCACCCAACCACACACCCCAAAACACCCACACCACCACACACACCCACACAACACACAACATACACACACACAACTGTCATACACCAATATTAAAAAACCTGTCAACTCAATAAAAAATCAGGGTAACATACCTTCATTTAAATACTCAAGGGGCGCGTTTTTATCATCCAAAAGTAAACCAATGTGTATTTACAGAAACAAGGGGAATTAAAAAGGTTTTAAACAGTTTTGGGAAAACTTTAAAAAAAAAGGTTAAAAGGTTAAAGCATTTGGGAAACATTAAATTAGCTTTCTCCCCGGGGAGTGTGCGGAGAGAAAAGGGATTTATCAACGTCCTTTTTTTTTCCCTTTCTCCCCTTTTTTATTATTTGTAGTAAGTTATTTTCTTTTCCTCCTCCTTTTTCTCATTTCTGTTAGTACGTTTTTCATCTCCGATGGGATGATGACAAAAAAGACTTCCCGTTTTTTATAAAAAAATCTTAGCAGAACTTGGTGGTAGGGGTATAAATGAGTAAAGTAGTAATATTGGGGAGTTTTTTACATTTTAGTAGATTATTTTGATATCAATACCCGAAAAAAAGGTACACATGAACTTTTATTGTTAAAAAAGATAATTCATATGAAGGAAAAACCCCGCATAATGATAAGAAATCGATTATGAAGTTATTTTCATTTTCATCACATATTGTTCCGGTGATTTAAAATTTTGGAAAAAATTATAATAACATAATTACCCTAAAAAAATTTTTTTTGCAAATTATCATTAAAAACTACGTCATTTTTACATTATGTAAAATTTAAATTTTATTCATCATCGTTTTTTCCCCCCACATCAGGGTTTGGGGTTTAATTAGCAAAAGCCTTCCGTCTGTTTTTTGTGACCCCTTTTTTCGATAATGAATATGACTGTTTAAGAAAGTGGGATAAAGGGAAAATGAAAGGGGCCTTATTTAAAAGGCTTCGGAAGTTCAACGAGAAAGACTTTTCGGGAAATTGAAATGAAAATGACTTCAAAAGAAATGATTGCAGCGAAAATGACTCAGGAAGGATTGGGAATGAGAGGGGCTCAACTAAAATGATTTTTTAAGGCGATGCCCCACGAGAGTGAGCGAAACGAAAGTTTAAAGCAGTTTAAACGAGTCTTGAAGAAAAAGACTGTCGTAAAAAGAGAAAACAATTCTTGTAAGGCTTTTTAAGAATTTTTAAAAGTAAATTGTTTTAAAAATTTATTGTCTTCATTGTGAATAGGGTGTTTCGGGGGCGCGGGTCGTAGGGGTATGTAAGTGACGAATATGATTCCATTTAAGTAAAAGTTACCCATCAAAATGTAAAAAGAGAGGGTTACATCACCATATTTTTTTCTTTTTATCATTTCTCACCACACACACCACACACACACACACCAAAACCACACACACAAACCCCCACCACACACCCCCACACACACACACACACACACACCCCACACCTAAAAACCCACACACACACACACACACACACCCACACACACACAAACACACACCACACACACACACACACACCCAAAACACACACACCCACACAACACACACACCCCAAAGACACCCACACACACACCCCTTCCCGGTATCTGACCTTATGAGGTTTGGTCAAGGAAGTTTAAAGGGCAAGGAAAAAAATGCCATTCGGGTTTTTTTTTTTTTTTTGGTGTGGGGTGTGGTGTGGGTGTGTGGGTTTGTGTTGGTGGGGGTGTGTGTGGTTGTGTTTGGTGTTGTGTTGTTGGGTGTGTGTGTGTGTGTGTGTGTGTGTGTGTGGGGGTTTCGCCAACGGTTTATAAAATGTAGGCGAATTTTTACAAAACTTCCCGGCAAAGCTTAGCAGCCGGGGTGTTGACGAGTGATACTGGATCAAAGTGATTTTCGAGTGATATGGTAATTTTTTTTTTTACGATACGAAGAAAATTTTCTAAACCAAAAAAAAGGAAAACATTATCTTTTATGAGTGCCCCCTAGGCTCGCTGTTTTTTGGTTTTTATAAATTCCTTGGCACGCGCGTCGGGGCGAGAACATTGGTATGTTTTTTACAACCAATTCGAAACACTTATAATAAGTATCGGGAAATAATAACAATTAAAAAGGTAATACAGTAGTGCAATTTTGACGACATTTTTAGACATACAAATAGATTTACAATATGGTTATAAGTAATCAACGGATCGGAAGGGGCGGAATTGCTTTTCTTGGAGGCAGTTTTTCAGTGCATCTCGTTTTGTGGGCAGGACACGTGGCGACAGAGAGAAACAGGGGTACGTGTGTGTAAAAGTGAGTGAGTTAGTGAGTGAGATGGAGTGAAGAGAGAGAGAGAGAGAGAGAGAGAGAGAGAGAGAGAGAGAGAGAGAGAGAGAGAGAGAGAGAGAGAGAGAGAGAGAGAGAGAGAGAGATAACAAGCAGGACACGTTGGCGACAGCGAGAAACAGCAGAATACTGTTTACTGTGGGAGGCTTAGGGTGGGCAAAAGGGGAGTGTCATTTGTGTGTGTAAAAGTGAGTGAGAGAGAGAGAGAGAGAGAGAGAGAGAGAGGAGAGAGAGAGAGAGAGAGAGGAGAGAGATGAGAGAGAGAGAGAGAGAGAGAGATAGAGAGAGAGAGAGGAGAGGAGGAGAGAGAGAGAGAGCAGAGAGAGAGAGAGGAGATAAATAGAGAGATAGATAGATAGATAGATAGATAGAGAGAGAGAGAGAGAGAATGGAGGAACAGAGAGAGAGAGAGGAGGGCAGAGAGAAAGAGCGAGAGAGAGAGAGAGAGAGAGAGAGAGAGAGAGAGAGAGAGAGAGAGAGAGGAGAAGAGAGAATAAGAAGAGAGAGAGAGAGAGAGAGAGAGAGAGAAAAGAGAGAGAAGAAAGAGAGAGAACAAAGATAAGAAGGAGAAGAAGATGAGTAGAGAGAGAGAGTAGCAGAACGATGTATGAAGAGATGGACGAGAGTAACGAGAAAGAGAGAGGGGGGGGGGGGAAGAAAGAGAAGATTTTTTATTTGATTTGATACATTATACAGAACAGTGTACATGCCCGCAAAAAGCGGGTAAATACAAGTATCATCCAACTGGCTGTGTTTATTTGTGTAAGGGCTATGTCAAACATATGTTATAACAGCCTGATGGGCTTGTATTATCACTGTATAAATATATCATTTTGCTGGTA
>NC_051426.1:963403-970229 GCF_015228065.2 Penaeus monodon | reverse complement strand
GAGAGGAGAGGGGAGAGAGGCGAGAGAGAGGAGAGAGCGAGGGAGGAGAGAGGAGAGGGGGAGGAGCGAGAGAGAGGAGAGAGCGAGAGAGAGGAGAGAGCGAGAGAGGGAGAGGGGCGAGAGAGGGGAAAGAGAGCAAGAGAGGGGAGAGAGCGAGAGAGAGGAGAGAGCGAGAGAGAGGAGAGAGCGAGAAAGAGGAGAGAGCGAGAGAAAGGAGAGAGTGAGAGAGAGGAGAGAGCGAGAGAGAGGAGAGAGCGAGTATAAGGATACGTGGGGGATAATCCCAGTGGCTGGCACCAATGTAATAATAAGGGGGACGTAGAATCCCACAAGGTGCCACCAATATAATATAAGTGGGAGTGTGGATCCCAATGGGTGCCACTAATGTAATGTAAGTGGGAGTTGATGATCCCACAGGATGGCACTGATGTAAAGATGAAGGGGACGTGTAGTGACGCGAGACAAGACGTGTCCCCACAGGGTGGTACTCTGATTCTCTGGTGCTCTGTCTTGTAGGTGTGTAGAGTTAAAGTTGTCGCTGGTTCACAACTTTATTTCTGCGAGAGTATGGTAGCAGGACGGGCAAGGCAGGGAGACCTGCCTGGGAGGCAGAATCGTCCCGACCTACCCGCTTGCTGGAAAACGAGCGGTCTGTCTTAACTGCTCAGAAATTTCTATGAACAAACATCGTTTTGAAACACATCATAATGAAAAACATGAAAGAATTTGAATGAACCAAAATTCCGATACATATGGTCACATGATGGTTTCGTGGTGAAGGAACAAGAGTACCTTATATACAGTTGTGTGTAAGAAGAGAGTTATGGTGTTTACAAGACTAAAAAGGTTCATGATAAGGAGACAAAATTGCTGAGTATTCACAAAACATAAAATCATTTCGAATATCGGTAAAGATAGCGATAACATATTTAGTGATTCGGAATAAGCATTTTCTGATGAACATTTGAGTATAAAACAACACATAATTGTACACACAGATATGAGAATAACGTCATGGGAATTGTTTACAAGCAATAAGGGTGGGATTAGCGTGTTCTAAGGTCAATTTATCAATTGTCACGGCTGTAGACCTGTTGGGGTCGGCTGAGGACAGTGGAGTTATTATAAGAGAAGGCACACGTGGCTTTTCTGGTATGTGAGGCGTAAAGATCACGTATCCATTTCACTACATCGCTCGGTCACCTAAGAAGAATCGTCCTCGATTCTTGGGTAGACGATGCAGGTGGATGACAGGAGATAGGTGACGGAGGCAAGTGACACAGGGAGTCTCGTATCTTGCAGATGAGCATGAGGGAAGGTCGCACAGGTGACTTCTAAGGTTGGGGCCTAGGGAGCTTGTTTGCACAGGTCACTGTTCTGAAGCGCAGGTGGTCTTGACGGGAGCAGCAGTGATGATCAGTCAAGGAGCTTGTCAATCGTTCCACAGGATCGCTTGAAGACACAGTTAACTTGTCAAGCGCCGTGTCAGTCGTAAATGACACGCACACCGTTCTAGAAGATTCTGGACCAAGTTGTTGGCGAGGAGATGAGGACTGAGAGGAGAATCTTGAGAGCGAGGTCTTCGAAGAATCAGGATCACGTCGTTGGCGAGGATTCGTCATCTCGGGAGAGGAGGAGCACCATGGTGATGGCGTCACGAGGTTCGGCAGGCAAGACAGGACCATTCTTGCCAGGGTCACCAGCACAGGGCATCAGGTGTGGTGAGTGAGTTGAGATGCGACGAGATGCGGCGAGGACGTCGGGCGGCAGTCACCAGCGGACGAGGCGGCGGACACGACCGGAGTTGCAGTAGGTAACAAAGGGGCGTTGGCAGGTGATGCGATGGCGTCCGTGAGTGAGACGAGATGCGGCGAGGACGTCAGGCGGCGATCACCAGCGGACGAGGCGGCGGACACGGCCGGAGTTGCAGCGATGTGCAGTGGAGGATAGAAGGTGTCGGCAGGTGATGCGACAGCGAGAACGTCCTAGATGGGCTCGTTAACGGGGCGAGCGAGGCTTGGCGCGCCAGGGATCGGCGGCGAGGGCAGCGACGTGGTGATCCGAGAGTCAAGGTCAGCGGTGGGCTTCAGCAGGGGGCGTCTGGCTCTGAGGACAACAACGGGAACGACAGTACTATGTCTTGGCGACAGAAGACATAATGCCATATCTCAGGGAGTTACAATATCAACACGAACTCGTAATGATTAGGAAACGACTGGAAGCAACGTGTCATGGATTCGGAATAGAGTGTTAATTGCAACATTCACCTGAGAGATTAAATGCAGTAATGAACAATCGAGATTGTAGGATAAAATCTCGAGGAAATTACGAGTTTACAGAGCCATGCAAAATACAGGAATGATTCTCCACGAAAATAGAATTTAGAATTCTTGTGCAACAATGTGAGTGTAGCTAACCATAGAACATATTTCCTTCAGGGAAATGAGAGTAGTTGCATGCGAAAATGCAGGGTTAATGAGAAGTTAATTAAGGGTAATTGCATGCTAGGATACAGGAATAATTTTCTAATGAAGAAACTTATTAAAAACATGCAAATAACACAGGAAAGATTTTCCTATGAAATAGTTCATAATGAATGAACTGGAATTCAGCATCATGTTGATTCAGAAATCATCACGCTGTAGATTAGCATGAAACTTATTAAGTACTCATAAGTAGACAGAACTACAGAGAAATAAAAGTTAGGCAAACCGCAGGGTATGGGTGAGTGAGGCGGGGCACAGAGCGAGCGGGAGACAGATGTCAGCTGAGGGGAAATCTCGTTTTCTATGAGGGGAGGAACACAGGTGTTCGCGAGAGCGAGAGGAAATCAGACACTTCACTTCACAGGGGATTTCCTAAACAAATGAGAACAGCGAGGATAAAGGAACTCACCTTGAGGTACTGGCAGGGCAGTGTTGATTGATGTTGCAGGCGTCAGGCAACTGCAGCAAATGTTGAAGACTGCGACAGGTGTTGAAGTACTGTGCGCTGAGGGAGGCGCGATGTCAACTCGGCAGGGAAGACTGGCTTCTTGCTTGATGTCGGAATTCGCAGATGTATCTTGAGATGAAGTCTTGCAGTGACAGAAGTTGCAAAGGTGTCTCCGCTTGCAGGAATCAATAAACTGTCTTCAGAGGGACTTCGTGTGATGTAGTAATCTTCGGAGGGTTTCGTGTGGTGCGATTATCCCAGAGCGATGCCACCAATGTAATATATACGTGGGAGATAATCCCAGCGCGATGCCACTAGTGTAAAGATGTATGGTGACGTGCGATGAGACGTGTCCCCACAGGTTGGTACTCTGGTCTCTGGTTTGTTCTGTCTTGTAGGTGTGTAGAGTTAAAGTTGTCGCTGGTTCAAACTTTATTTCTGCGAGAGTATGGTAGCAGGACGGGCAAGCAGGAGGAGCCTGCCTGGGAGGCAGAATCGTCCCGACCTACCCGCTGCTGGCAACGACGGTCTGTCTTAACTGCTCAGAAATTTCTATGAACAAACATCGTTTGTGAAACATCATAATGAAAAACATGAAAGAATTTGAATGAACAAAATTCCGATACATATGGTCACATGATGGTTTCGTGGTGAAGGAACAAGAGTACTTATATACAGTTGGTGTAAGAAGAGAGTTATGGTGTTTACAAGACTAAAAAGGTTCTGATAAGGAGACAAAATTGCTGAGTATTCACAAAACATAAAATCATTTCGAATATCGGTAAAGATAGCGTAACATATTTAGTGATTCGGAATAAGCATTTTCTGATGAACATGTTTGAGTATAAACAACACATAATTGTACACACAGATATGAGAATAACTCATGGGAATTGTTTACAAGCAAAAGGGTGGGATTAGCGTGTTCTAGGTCAATTTATCAATTGTCACGGGTGAGACCTGTTGGGGTCGCTGAGGACAGTGAGTTATTATAAGAGAAGGCACACGTGGCTTTTCTGGTATGTGAGCGTAAAGAATCCACGTATCCATTTCACTATATCGCTCGGTCACCTAAGAAGAATCGTCCGCGATTTTTGGTAGACGATGCAGGTGGATGACAGGAGATAGGTGAGGAGGCAAGTGACACAGGGAGTCTCGTATCTTGCAGATGAAGCATGAGGGAAGGTCGCACAGGTGACTTCTAAGGTTGGGGCCTAGGGAGCTTGTTTGCACAGGTCACTGTTCTGAAGCGCAGGTGGTCTTGACGGGAGCAGCAGTGATGATCGTCAAGGAGCTTGTCAATCGTTCCACAGGATCGCCTGAAGACACAGTTAACTTGTCAAACGCCGTGTCAGTCGTACAAATGACACGACACCGTTCTAGAAGATTTGGACCAAGTTGTTGGCGAGGAGATGAGGAACTGAGAGGAGAATCTGAGAGCGAGGTCTTCGAAGAACAGGATCACGTCGTTGGCGAGGATTCGTTCATCTCGGGAGAGGAGGAGCACCATGGTGATGGCGTCACGAGGTTCGCAGGCAAGACAGGACCATTCTTGCCAGGGGTCACCAGCACAGGGCATCAGGTGTGGTGAGTGAGTTGAGATGCGACGAGATGCGGCGAGGACGTCGGGCGGCAGTCACCAGCGGACGAGGCGGCGGTACACGACCGGAGTTGCAGTAGGTAACAAAGGGGCGTTGGCAGGTGATGCGATGGCGTCGTGAGTGAGACGAGATGCGGCAGAGGGACGTCAGGCGGCGATCACCGCGGACGAGGCGGCGGACACGGCCGGAGTTGCAGCGATGTGCAGGGCGGATAGAAGGTGTCGGCAGGGATGCACAGCGAGAACGTCCGTGAGATGGGCTCGTTAACGGGGCGAGCGAGGCTTGGCGCGCCAGGGATCGGCGGGCGAGGGCAGCGACGTGGTGATCGAGAGTCGAAGGTCAGCGGTGGGATTCAGCAGGGGGCGTCTGGCTCTGAGGACAACAACGGGAACGACAGTACATGTCTTGGCGACAGAAGACATAATGCCATATCTCAGGGAGTTACATACAACACGAACTCGTAATGATAGGAAACGACTGGAAGCAACGTGTCATGGATTCGGAATAGAGTGTTAATTGCAACATTCACCTGAAGATAATGCAGTAATGAACAATCAGATTGTAGGATAAAATCTCGAGAATTACGAGTTTACAGAGCCATGCAAAATACAGGAATGATTTCCACGAAATGAATTAGAATTCTTGTGCAACAATTGAGTGTAGCTAACCATAGAACATATTTCCTTCAGGGAAATGAGAGTAGTTGCATGCGAAAATGCAGGGTTATGAGAAGTTAATTATAGGTAATTGCATGCTAGGATACAGGAATAATTTTCTAATGAAGAAACTTATTAAAAACATGCAAATAACACAGGAAAGATTTCCTATGAAATAGTTCATAATGAATGAACTTGAATTCAGCATCATGTGATCAGAAATCATCACGCTGTAGATTAGCATGAAAAACTTATTAAGTACTCATAAGTAGACAAGAAATACAGAGAAATAAAAAGTAGGCAAACCGCAGGGTATGGGTGAGTGAAGGCGGTGGCACAGAGCGAGCGGGTAGACTAGATGTCAAGTGAGGGGAAACTCGTTTTTATGAGGGGAGGAACACAGGTAGTTCGCGAGAGCGAGAGGGAAATCATACATTCACTTCACAGGGGATTTCCTAAACAAATGAGAACAGCGAGGATAAAGGAACTCACCTTGAGGTACTGGCAGGGCAGTGTTGATTGATGTTGCAGGCGTCAGGCAACTGCAGCAAATGTTGAAGACTGCGACAGGTGTTGAAGTACTGTGCGCTGAGGGAGGCGCGATGTCAACTCGGCAGGGAAGACTGGCTTCTTGCTTGATGTCGGGAATTCGCAGATGTATCTTGAGATGAAGTCTTGCAGTGACAGAAGTTGACAAAGGTGTCTCCGCTTGCAGGAATCAATAAACTGTCTTCAGAGGGACTTCGTGTGATGTAGTAATCTTCGGAGGGTTTCGTGTGGTGCGATTATCCCAGAGCGATGCCACCAATGTAATATATACGTGGGAGATAATCCCAGCGCGATGCCACTAGTGTAAAGATGTATGGTGACGTGCGATGAGACGTGTCCCCACAGGTTGGTACTCTGGTTCTCTGGTTTGTTCTGTCTTGTAGGTGTGTAGAGTTAAAGTTGTCGCTGGTTCACAACTTTATTTCTGCGAGAGTATGGTAGCAGGACGGGCAAGGCAGGGAGACCTGCCTGGGAGGCAGAATCGTCCCGACCTACCCGCTTGCTGGCAACGAGCGGTCTGTCTTAACTGCTCAGAAATTTCTATGAACAAACATCGTTTTGAAACACATCATAATGAAAAACATGAAAGAATTTGAATGAACCAAAATTCCGATACATATGGTCACATGATGGTTTCGTGGTGAAGGAACAAGAGTACCTTATATACAGTTGTGTGTAAGAAGAGAGTTATGGTGTTTACAAGACTAAAAAGTTCATGATAAGGAGACAAAATTGCTGAGTATTCACAAAACATAAAATCATTTCGAATATCGGTAAAGATAGCGATAACATATTTAGTGATTCGGAATAAGCATTTTCTGATGAACATTTTGAGTATAAACAACACATAATTGTACACACAGATATGAGAATAACGTCATGGGAATTGTTTACAAGCAATAAGGGTGGGATTAGCGTGTTCTAAGGTCAATTTATCAATTGTCACGGCTGTAGACCTGTTGGGGTCGGCTGAGGACAGTGGAGTTATTATAAGAGAAGGCACACGTGGCTTTTCTGGTATGTGAGGCGTAAAGATCACGTATCCATTTCACTACACTCGAGAGAGAGGAGAGAGCGAGTCAGAGA
>NC_051426.1:948403-958403 GCF_015228065.2 Penaeus monodon | reverse complement strand
AAAAAGAAAAAAGGGATCAAGAAGACGACCATGCCGCCACCGAGCAAGGATTACCAGCAGGATTTTGAAACCTCTTAGCGGATGTTTATAAACTACCAGAATCTCGGTTTATTCAGATCCCTCACTCTGCACATGAGGAAGCATAGATCATATCTCATGGTGCTCAACACATCTGTCCTATCTTGCAATGCTTTGATTCAGGTTGATCAGATTTTGAAATGACATGTTTAATCACACAAAACACACATGAGCACAGCTGGTCACTTATTCGCCACATGCAAAAAGCCCATCAGATATTGCAGTTACAAGAAGCAGCACACAAGTGAAATTATCAAGACTACCCCCACCCCCCATCCCTTGCTCATTGTTGCTGTGCGGAGACTCTGGAGACGGAGACTCCGGCCCGTGCATGGTCTTTTCTTTTTCCCCTTTCATTTTCCTTCTCTTATTCTTCCCATTTTTCTGTCCACTTATCCTAATCGTTAACTCGGTTTGCCCTTTTCGCCACAATACTTTACCATAATGCCGTATGACTTTTGATGTCTGTCACACATATTTGTTTTAATTATAGCCATTCTGGGAATCCACAAACATCGCCTTATGAACCAGAAATCTCCCTTACCCAGGGTCTTCGTCCCCAAGCCCCACAATATCGTTCTATTTTGAAATACGCCGCTAACGATCTTGGCACGGTAGAACACTTTGAATAAATAAATAAATACAAAAACTAAAAAACAAAGACTAAATCGACATATGCCACTACGACTCCTACAGCCAAATACGTCCCTCGGGAACCATCATGCTTCCATTACCTCACTTCCTCCAAACCATCAGTCTTACTGATGGAAAAAGAACTACTCAGAAGTACAAGCTCTACTACACGCAGCGTTAATAGCTGGCAAATACAATGCCAAGCATTTCGCATAGTTCTTATTATGTTACTGAATAATGGCCTCTTTAGTTTTGTAATCTCTGAGGAAATCTCTGGAGACGAGAATTGCATATCTAAATATCACTCAAAAATATTCACACCGAGCCTATAGTGGCGACCATCACATCCCTACAGCCTTACATTTCTATCTTTCACTCATATTTACACCCACGTATGAAATCGTACAAGAAAAAGAATACAAACACTAACGAGCACAAATACAAATACCCATCACCACTAAATATACAACAGAAAAAAGCTGAGAAAGACCCAATGAGCTCGGAGTTCTTGGCCCCTCATCGTCGTGATGACACCATCATCCCCAGGGAAGTCTCCATATTGATCTCTCTCGACGATGCTTTTAGGACCTCGCTGCCTATTTCCCCAGTGGAAACAGAATCCCTGCTCTCAGTTATGGAGTTTCTGGAGAGAGTGTCGGGAATTGGGCCTATAATTATACATGTCCCATTCTCAGGAGTTGCTGTAGGACACAGAGGATAATGATAGTAATAATTAATATTCTAGTTTGATTCCATTTGTTACAATGGATATTCTTGGTCTGATATGCTGTCTGTTTCATTTTGGTTCTTAATCATCCCATGTGTGCAAGAAAATGCTGGGTTACAACTGGCGGCAAGGGATTTGAATGCAAGATTGCTAGACGAGATCGCTACCACTGCACCACACAGCGCAAAAAACAAGGTTCAAAACAAGGTTCATCCGCATTCTCCATTCGGAGAGCAGCAAACGGTATCGAAAGAGGGAATCTAGATATTTAACTGCTCTTAGTGACATGATGACAGTCCTAAGAGCAACTGCAAATTGATTTTTTATTTAATTTCCTAAACCGAAAGGTTGACATTATTCTTTTAAAATCTGTCTCTATTAGTAACTTCTATTCACCAAACACGGCTTTGTAATGATTTCTGAAACGTGCCTCTTGGTATTTAATTATAATCTTCTCTCATTCTTCTTTAGAGACAAATGGATGACATATGGGAACACAGTGCTCACATCTTATTGAAGGAGGCAAAACAAATTCTCAGATCAGAAGTGACATATTTGTACATCCAGACATGTCATATACCATGTCATACTCATAGAACACTTCTGCTTCGGGCTACTATCCTACACCTTCCAAACAGAAACTTAATTGACACTAAGAAATCCCACTTGAGAGTTCACATGGAATATTAAGCAAAATCATTAAAAGAATAATCATTTCCTGTATCTGTATCGGTATCTAGAGGATCATGGTCTTCCTTCTCATAAACAGTCTGACTTCTGCCCCAAATGCGCAATGCGAGACGTTCTTTCTGACATATTACTGTCTTAACAAAGACAGATAACTCAAAATGGTTCTTATAACCATTTGACACGGTCTGGTATGCCGACTTGATTTTTTTCCTCTTGCACCAAGAGAATGCTAAGCAACTTCTTGGATGACCTTAAAGCAAAGGTACGATTCAAAGGTAAAGTTCTAATCAACATCAGTACACATGCAACTATCCCTAAAAGCATCATAATCAGTCCCACATTACATACTGTACATGGATTAATTTACTTCCTATCGGTGATGATTCTTTACATAGACTACTGTACTCAGTCAGCTCAATATATATACATTTTGTAAACTATCGTCGTCTAGCCTCCGGGCTAGTACAATAGTAACGTGTAGGCCTCTCATCCGAGGGGTCGGCGGTTCGCGCCCGCCCAGGCGCGAGAAGTTGCAATTGTCGCCTGGAGGTCACTGCTGTGGCTGGGCACCACGGCGGGTAAGGACTAGGTTCAGCCGAGTCAGCACCAGCTGACACACGTGAGCGAGTCGGCAGTAGTCGACACAGGCCGGGCTCCCCTCATGGCATAGCCCGGGCGAGGCCAAGCTTCGCATATCGGACTTATCCTTATCCTTATCGTCGTCTGGCCGGGCCATAAGTGAAAGGCCCGGGCGAAGCCAAAACTTCGCAAATCTCAAACGAACGAAGCGTCGTCTGGGGAATTAGTGACGAGTTAGATACCGTTTCAAAATGGGAGCACAAACGGCATATCAAATCTAGTGGAACAAAAAAAAAAAAAAAAAAAAAAAAAAAAAATATATATATATATATATATATGAATCTTCTTACAATATCATGCAGTATAAAGAAAAAAAAAAGATCACATTCTCTTGAACCATTTTTGGTGTATCTTTATATTACATATTATGTTTCAGTAATCTTAACACCTCTAAAGCTGCCTGGCTAACCAGGTCTTACATCACTTCACTGATAAATATGTATAGTTCTCTGTACTAAACTGCTCTCCATTGTCCCCACATCACCCATGTCCCACTTCCACTAATACATGCAGCACTCAACCAGAATAAACCAGACGGCCGGGTCTACCATATATAGTGAGACGTGAGATAGTGAAGGCTACACGGGAGAGTGCTTGTGCGTCCCGTAATCTTTTTATGGTGCAGGGTGTTTGTTCCTTGGTCTTTCTGTCTCTGGCCTACCTTTTTACTATTTTTGATTAGATGATTTAATAATTTAGCCCTTTTATTGATATGGGAAAGAATTCCGTGCATACTGGCGCAACATATGGCAGTCAAGAGACGCCGTTCCTCCTCCCAGATCTTGCTTTTTAGCCACGTATGCTCTTTTACATGGGCGTGGCTGTCTGTGCTGTCGGAGTGGCTAGTCTCTCAGCCGTTTCACACTAAGGGTAGAGCATTATGATTGGAGACAGAGAGAACAGATGGCCTAGGCCCTCCTTCTTCAGTCATATTCATCCTTCTCTGCTCCTTGTCTCTCAATCTGTATCAAGTATTGGCTCTTTCTCCCATAGAAAAGTCTTATCCTCACTCTCTCCGCTCCTCTTGGCTCACTAGCGAAGACTCTCTTACTAACTTTTCTTTAATCAGAAGCTTTTAAGCAATATTCATGTTTTGGGCATGGTCCAACAATTAAAAAAAAAAAATCTAAATGCGGCAGTGGGGAAGCAAACAGTGTCCGTCACTGGCAGTGAAATGGAATTTCCTTCTTACTTTACATTCAGTACCCAGTAAGAACCGTTGCATCATTAAAAGAGTCTGCAAAGTTTAACATCTTACTGTCAATCTTTGGTTCTTGATAGACCTTCCTGTTGAAAGAGAAAAGATTATTTGAATCCAGATTTAAGTAATTCTTATAAGGGACGAGTCGCGTTCAGGATTTATTTACATTATCAACATGATCTCAGTATTGCACAATATTTCTGGCCAGTGGACACTGTGCGGCTTAGAAAGAAGAAAAAAATTAAGGTGCGCAGCCTGCAAACTCATTTGAACAATGTTTTATGAAACAGCTACATCAGAAAAGGGGTGAGCGGTTTGATTTGCCTCGAAAAAGGGTATTTACAAACCAGTACACGTACCCTGCAAATAGCTAAAAATGCTTAAAAATCTACCCAAACTATCTGTAATTCTTTTGATGTAGATGACCCTCATTACATTTCCTGTATACGTGCCCTATTCGGACAGTAAAAATAACTTTATTCCAATCTTAGCAAAGGCAAGGATAAAATTATTGGACTTGCCTGCGCATTAAATTTGGCGACCGTTTGTTTCCGTTTGATTAAATTCCGTCGTAATCGTGTACTACGGAGGATTTATCCAACTAGTTTCGTATCACAGATAAATCTTGTTTACTTACAGGTGCATCATGATTATTTCCATGGGAGCGGTTTGCCTCAGATAAGGTCGGACCATTAGCGTTCGGAAAGTTCACACGTAAACGCGAAAGTTGACGGGAAAATTTTCAAGTGTGATAGAGCCTTTAGGTTTGATTATATGAATCTGATATTGTCTACAAAATGCTTTCTGTATGTTACTTAGAGGAAAGAGAGAGAGAGAGAGAGAGAGAGAGAGAGAGAGAGAGAGAGAGAGAGAGAGAGAGAGAGAGAGAGAGAGAGAGAGAGAGAGAGAGAGGGAGAGAGAAAGCCAACTACATGGGAGAGGGATAAAGAGACATCTCTAAGGGAGAGAGCGAAGGAATGAGGTTAGAAAGAGACAACTGGATTACCGATAAGTAGATAAGCCATTGTGCCGTTGCCCTTATCGTGGAGTGAAACGGCAAAGAAGCATATATGGGAGCTATATGATTGTCTCATGAAAAGTTAACACGGCAGATAAGAAAACTCACAATTCGTTTAGTCGCACATTAACGAAATTCTAATAGATTTAGTCTCCAGCAGCGATTCTTCTTCTTTTAACGGTAGGTTCATGTCTGAGCCGCCGTGGTCACAGCATGATACTTAATTGTAGTTTTCATGTTGTGATGCTCTTGGAGTGAGTACGTGGTAGGGTCCCCAGTTCCTTTCCACGGAGAATGCCGGTGTTACCTTTTTAGGTAATCATTCTCTCTATTTTATCCAGCAGCGATTAGTGAACAGTTATTCCCAAGACAATTACATAAAGAAGTTGAAATTCAGTGTCTGATGTCAACATTATGTGAGCATCTCAATCAACGTTTACCTGACGTACGAAACAAACACCAAACGTTAACCGATACACTTTCATTCTAGACGGACAACAAGGGACACGAGGAAAGGATGAAACGTAGGGGGTTTGTTGAATAGTTGTTGTGCTCTGGTTTGAGATAGCTTTGTGTGTACCTTATCTCCCCTTTGCATTAATCTCCTCCCGCTGTTGACAGACCCTAGGTGGGGTGGAGGGGGGATGGGGGTGTATGAAGGGGATAGGTTGCTAATTTCCGGACAACTTACCCCGTCCCCTCCCCCTTTCTACACGCTGGTCAACTTCCATGCCGTATTTTAAAACATTTTTTTTTTCTTTTTCTTCTTACTCTGACGCGTTCTGCACGGCGGACAATTTCCCTCCCGAGCATTTTTGTAAGATCAACATATCCCCCGCAATTAAAAGTGATCAAAATAATCAATAATGGCTACAACAATCACAATTAGCTTTATTTAAAAAAAAATTAGTCTCCAAAAGTATACTCTGCTCAAGACTCGTTTTCAAGTACAAAACCGTGCTAACTTTACACGTGGTAGTCACGAGTTATCATTCACCCCCCCCACCCACCCAACGCTTGCTCGTTGTTGTCTCGGTAGGGGGGGGCGTAGGAGACGGGGACTGAGGCCCAATGTAAGGGATCCCCCCCCCCCCTTACCTTGGACCTCAAGCCCTCGCCTCAACAAAGTTTCCATGGTCTTTTCTTCTATCTCTCTTCTCTTTTCCTTCTCTTCTTCCCCCTTCTTCTGTCCACTTATCCTCATCGTCAACCCATGTTTACCCTTTTCGCCACAATGCTTCATCATAATGCTACATGACTTCTGATGTCTGGCATTTTTGTTTCAACCTGTTACCATTCTGAAAATCCACAAATATCGCCATGTGAAAAAAAAAAAAAAAAAAAAAAACGTAGATGTTGACGCGACAGTAAAAATTCAATAAATGAATAAATATTCACACCTATATTTTTCCCATCCGTTGTGATAGTGTGGGGGGGGGGGTAGTGGGGGAATACACACGTCTCTGACTAAACTAAACCTGAATTTATTTATTTTTTCTTATATTACTTTCCAAAATGACCGTATTATTCCGTCTGTTACTAGCTTTCATACCTTAAATTACTAGCCATACATTTAAAATTATTTACTTTTTTATTTACTATTTATACTGGTACTTATATCTATATTCACACCTTAATCATTTACACTTTAGACTGATTACCTCGCTAAGGCAAAAGTCGAACCAAGAATAAACAAAAAGTAATTAGATTATCAGACGAATTAGCAGAATGAGTGAACTGCTAACAATCGAGAGAACGAAATTCACAGGAAAGGAGAGGAAAAGAAATAAAACGTATAAATAAAAGAATTTTTGTGGAGCTGAGGCAATTAGGAAGACCCTCGAACACCACAGTATAATAAAGGCGTCAACGTACTCTCTCCGTATAGGATTTTCAACCTTACAGGCTATTTTGGAAGAAGATCCATATTTTGACAGAGGGAAGAGGCAAGATAGTCACTTTGATATATAGGATAAATGTAACTTTAATCGAAAAAACTGCAATAATAATCATCATCCACTTTAGCCCGTTTCTTCACTGAAAACCTAGTGGATGATTTAAGAAAAGGAGAAACAAAGCACATTCGCATTTTTTTCAAAAGTGATTATTATCAACAAGCCCTTCCCCCCCCCCAAAAAAAAAAAAAAAAAAAAAAAAATCCATTCCCTCCTAAAACCTACATTGGAAGAAAAAATATTATGTGTATAAGTGCAAAAGGCCCTTCGTTATGGATGAGCTGAACCTTCTGAAACTTATCGCAATATGAAAAAAAAGTTATATCAACCCTTTCCTCTCTATATTTTTCTCGTCCTGGAGAAGGGTGTTTGGTAGCGAGTATGTACACGTGTCTCGCTAAACTAAATCAAAATGAAACATTTCTTATATGACTTTCCAATCTGATCGTATTGTTTCGTTTCCATTGGTTCTCTTACATGCCATGTAAACGATCAAATTAATAATTTTCATTTCTATTATTTTTTCTATTTATTATCTTACGATTTTTTACATATTATTATTATTATTATAATTAACATTATTATTATTATTATTATTTATATTCATTTTACAAGAGGAAGAATGCATGGTAAACCCACAGCGGAATGACATAAAAAAAAAAAAAAAAAAAAAAAAAAAAAATATATATATATATATATATATTATATATATATATATATATATATATATATATATATATATATATATATATATATATATATATATATATATATATATTTATATGTATAATAAATGAACAGGAAAATGAAACGAGTGTCATGAGTCATTGCACTCTTGTATACGAAAAACCGATAAGTGTTGACGTAATCCTGAAAATATTTGGGTTTTAGTTGCGTGAAAAGTGGCAGGTATGTCGCCGGCTGCTGCCCCCCCCCCCCGCCCCCCCCGTGATGCGCCGCGAGAGGATGTTTTGTTTTATTTTCTTTCTTTTGTTTTAATCTTCCTTTCTTTCTTTCCTTGTTTTTCTAATTCTCTATTTGTTTGTATATATATATTATATATATATATATATATATATATATGTATATATTTTTTTATTCTCTCAAGACCAATTCAGTAATGTACGTTATCTCACTTTTTCCATATATATGTATATATATACTCACATGTGTATATACACATACAGATATATATATATATATATATATATATATATATATATATATAATATATATATATATATGTGTGTGTGTGTGTGTGTGTGTGTGTGTGTGTGTGTGTGTGTGTGTGTGTATTTTTTCTGGAAATGTTTTATTTCCCATTAAGCACTCTAATGCATGAAAAGATGTTCTGTGTTCTCTGTGTTCTTGTATACATCTCTCCGGGTTTAATTTTACAACTGTATATATGAGTTAAGCCTTTGCGATGCACAGGGAAGGTTAGGGGGGTGATGAGAGGGAGGGAGAGGGAGAAAGGGAGAGAGGGAGAGGGAGGTGGAGGATAGAGTTAGAGGGAGAGGGAGGGGGGAGAGGGGGATAGGGGGAGAGGGAGAGGGAGAGGGAGAAGGAGAAGGAGAGAGAGAGTGAATAAGTGAGAGAAAGCATGAAGGGGGGGGGGAGGAAGGGAAAGAGGCAAAGAGAAGAACAATAAACAATTTTAGCTACAAGAGAGTAAAGGAGAAAAGGTCAGCAAAGAGGGAAAGAGAGAGAGAGAGAGAGAAAGAGAGAGAGAGAGAGAGAGAGAGAGAGAGAGAGAGAGAGAGATAGAGAGAAAGAGAGAGAGAGAGAGAGAGAGAGTGAGAGAGGGGGGGAGGGAGAGGGAGAGTGTGACATCCATTAATCAGTGGACACCGCCTGGGATACGACCCCGCCTCGGTGATAACAGGAAACGTTCCAGAGGGGGGTACCCGACGGAAAACAGCTGGGTCCCACGCCCTAAGCGAACTAAGGGAGAAGTGACCTAGCATGACCCCAGTCTTCGTAGTTCGCTCGCAGCGTGCGCAGGTCATCCACCGGCCTCCGGGCTGGCTAGCCGGACACGCGACCCTGCGCTCAGCGCTTACCCAAGACATCGTCTCGTGTGTTCCCTTCACTGTGTAGTGCTCTTCATAATAAAGAGTCAGGCCGTTATAACCACTATCACTGCCCAACCAGTCATAGCCAATGTATTACGGCATCTGAGCCTTTTACAGAGAGAGAGAGAAAGAGAGAGAGAGAGAGAGAGAGAGAGAGAGAGAGGTTAAACAGTGAAAAGAGAGAAAGGGTTAAAACCTCTTACTATCTCGACTTTCCGCTTCGCCAGAGCCTTGAAGGAGAGGGGGGCGAGGACTGAAAAATAAAATTGAAAGGGTTTATCTGTTCGAAACTGGTCTAAAGTTACCGCCACATACAACTGTTTTGTTTATCTTTTTTCTAATCTTGGATGTTTTGGTGAACCATTTCCCTTTAAAAGGTTCCCAAAAATGTTATATTATATACTTAAAATATACAAGTATCGATCACCTTAAAAAGCTCTCAAGAAATAGATATTATATACTTATAACATACAAGTATCAACTACCTTAAAAATCCTCTAAGAATTACCTATCAGACATAACAGTAAATCATAAACTTAAATTTAACAACGCTGGGAGTGCAGATTACTATTCTTTTTTAATCAGTGGATCCTTATGAAAGAAAATTCGATGCGAGTCCTAATAAATGTAACGACACGACTGCTTTGCACAAGGATAAACTAAGGGGAAAAAATCTCAAGGAACATTAAACTACGAACATGTAAGGGTATTCATCAGTTAGGATCGAATACCCTTGAAAGACACTCTCTCTCTCTCTCTCTCTCTCTCACACACACACACACACACACACACACACACACACACACACACACACACACACACACACACACACACACACACAGACTTTTTCTACAGAGGCGGAAGTAAATGTTTTTAGAGATATATGTAGCTGTGATTTACAAGATGAAGTTAAATAATTATCATAATTACTGTTTATTTCGGTTAACATTTACTCTGCAAATTAATTAGGGTTAGATGGGATTC
>NC_051426.1:920180-943303 GCF_015228065.2 Penaeus monodon | reverse complement strand
ATAATTATAGAATATATATATTTAATATATATAATATTATATTATATTTTTAAAATATATTTTGAATGTAATATAGTAATAATACAATTTTATATACTAATTATATATAATATAATTTTTTTTCTAATATCAGTAAAGAAATTTTTGACCTGTTATATCAAAAAAATAACTGTTTAGTTTATGAGGCGCATTCCGAAATGAATTAGGTCTGTTACCCTGAAGCGTTCAATTTCGGGAAAAAAACGAAATTTAAATCGTGGCGTAAAAATCTCCAAAGGTCATCTGCCAAACTCTTACGGCCATTGGTTTATGTCTCGGATAAATTTATCAAAGGGAAATTCTCGAAAAAAAATAGTTATAAAAACTTCGAATAAACACACACAACACCACACACACACAACACACACACCACACAACATTATATATATATATATATATATATATATATATATATATATAATATATATTATATAAAATAATTTTATTTCTTTATTTTTATTTTTTTATTCAGACATTTGAAAACTACATGATTAGACTATGGAAAATTAACTGCCCAGTAATGTAATCCTTTTATATAATTTCTCTTTCTTTTATGATTAGAGAGGGAAAAAAAAAAAATCATGACCGGCGCCACGAAACACGAAAATACATATATTCCTGCAAATTAATGAATGAGCATAACACTAAGATTGAATCAAAAATTATATAATAACCCAGTAACATTTAATAAGAATCATTTCTTGTCTAAAATAATGTTAAAATCTAAGCCTATGCTCTCCAATTTGCACAATTTCAACTACGGTGAATTATGGAAACCAAAATCAGGCCTAAAAGAACGCACGTTTCAATTAATAAAAACGTCCTCAGAAAAAAAATTACTCTTGATAGCAGTTAATTCAATTGATAAACGAACTCTTGAATAATGATAATAATTAAAGGGACCGTTGGACGCATGAATTTTTCAGTAAATTTCAGACTTTGTAACTTCGTGATAAGCGAAAGGAAATTAACCGACCTGTTATGCAGTCGATACGCAATATCTCTTTAATTTTTTAGTAGTGATGGAAAATTATAATCTAAAAGTTGTCACAAAAACACTTAAATATTTATATTCATTCAATTAGTCTAACGTTTTGGACTAAAAATCTTTTAAAAATGAGTAACAAGTAACGCCAATAATTGCCGTATTTCGTTTTTTTTTTTAACGTCTTATTTGCCTTTAATTTGATTCCAGTTCTTTTTAAAAAAAATCTTTTGACTCTTATTTCTTTCTAAGAATCATTTCTCTCTCTCTCTCTCTCTCTCTCTCTCTCTTTTTTTTTTTTTTTTTTTTTTTTTTAACTCTAATTTCTCACTCAAACTCTTTCCTTTTTATAAATTTCCTTCCAGGCCTTTTTTCTCTCGACCTCCAATTTTCTTTCTAAAAATTTATTCTGTTATTCATTTCTTTCTTCACTTCTTCCTTTCTCCAATTCCTTTTTACCTTTTCCTCTCACTCGATTCTCATTTTATTATTATATTTATAGATAAAATATTTCTTCGGCCTTCAGATAATTCAAAAATCCAATTCTTTCTCCGCTTTTCTTTCGTCCATTTATCTTTATCCTTTCCCCCATTTTTATACACATTTATTTTTTTTTTCATAATTAGAAGGAAAAGAAAGACTCGCTTACAAAACAGTTGCTACAGGAAAACACCACACACACACACACACCACACACACACACCCACACACACACACACACACACACACACACACACTCACACACACACACACACACAACACACACACACACACACACACACACACACACACACACACACACATACACACACACACACTGTACATACACTTCAATATCTAAACACCTGTCAACTGCAATGAAAAATCACTGGGTAATCACTACCTTCATTGAAATATCTGCATGGGGAACGCGTTTTCATCATCCAACAGTAAACCAATGTGTTTTTTATCAGACAACAAGGGAATTAAAAAGGTTTAAAGCAGTTGGAATCACTTTAAAAAAAAGGTTAAAAAGGTTTAAAGCAGTTGGAATCACTTAAGATTAGCTTATTCTCCTCGGTGAGTGTGCGGAGAGAAAGGGCATTTATTCAACGTCCTTATTTTTTCCCCTTTCTACCTGTCTTTTTTTATTATTTGTAGTAATGTTATTGTCATTATCCTCCTCCTTGTTCTCATATGTTAGTATCGTTATCATCATCCTTGATGGGATGATGACAACAATGACTGTTACGTTCTTATAATTAATATCATTAGCAGTAGCCCTTGGTGGTAGGAGTAGTATAGTAGTAACAGTAGTAATAGTGGTAGTAGTACTTTTTTCATTATTTGTAGTATTATGTTGATATCAATACCTGAAAAAAGGTTACACATGACACTTATTATTGTTAATAATGATAACTCTACAGTATTGATAGGAAAACAATACCAGCAATAAGATAAGAACATCGATTATGAAGGTTATTGTCCATTATCATCATCAGTATTTTTCACGTTTTGATCTTAGAATCCATTTGGAAAATATATAATAATCATAATTACCCTTAACAATTTTTC
This sequence comes from Penaeus monodon, assembly GCF_015228065.2. Taxonomy (NCBI): domain Eukaryota; kingdom Metazoa; phylum Arthropoda; class Malacostraca; order Decapoda; family Penaeidae; genus Penaeus; species Penaeus monodon. Next base: position 940,725 of record NC_051426.1, on the reverse strand, counting down.
TGCAAAATTATCATTATAAACTACAGTCATTGTTATCATTACTGTAATCATTAAACTTTGATTCATCATCGTTATCCCCCCACGATCAGGTTTGGAGTTTATATTTGCAATAGTCCTTCTCGTCTGTTTTCGTGACCATTTTTCGATAAAGAATATGACTGTTTAATGAAAGTGAGTGATAAAGGAAATACGAAAAAGGGAGCCTTATTGAAAGTGACTTAGCGGAAGTATCCAACGAGAATGACTGTTTACGGAAGTGATTGGACAATGAAAGTGACTTCAATAGAAGTATGCCCAGCGAAAATGCCCTCAACGGAAGTGTTTGGCATGAGAGTGCCCTCAACTAAAATGATTGTCAAGGCGAGTCCCAGACGAGAGTGAGCGAAACGAAAGTTAACGTCAGTTGAAAACGAGTCTTGAAGAAATGGACTGCGGTAAAAGAGAGAAAAGCAATTCTTGGTAAGGCTTTGAAGAATTTTAAAAAGTAACTTGTTGGAAAGTTATTGTCTTCATTGTGAATAGGGTGGCGGGCGCGCGGGCTCGTATGTGGGTATGTAAGTGACAGAATATGATTCCATTTAAGTAATGTTTTACCCATCAACAAGTGTAAAAAAGAAGAGGTTACATCACCATATTTCTTTCATTTTCATCATTACTACACACCACACACCCCACACCACACAACACACACACACACACACCACACACACACCCACACCACACACACACCCCACACTAAGACACACCACACACACACACACACACACACACACACACACTAAGACACACCACACACACACACACTTCCTGCGTAATCTGACCTTATGATGGTTGTGGTCAAGTAGACAGTTAAGGTCAGAGGAAAATCTGCCATTCTGCGTGTGTGTTTGTTTTTTGTTTTGTGTGTGTGTGTGTGTGTGTGTGTGTGTGTGTGTGTGTGTGTGTGTGTGTGTGTGTGTGTGTGTGTGTGTGTGTGTGTGTGTGTGTGTGTGTGTGTGTGTGTGTGTGGTGGTTGCGACCAACGGTTGAATAAAATGTAGGCAGAATTTCTACATTAAACATTCCAGGCTATAAGCTTAGCGAGCCGGAGGTGTTGAGCGAGCTGATACTGAGATCAAAGTGAGTTTTCGAGGTGATACTAGGTAATTTTTTTTGGTACGATACTGAATGAAATGTTACTAAACACTAAAAAAATGGAAAACATTAATCTTCAGTAAGAGTGTCCCCGTAGGCTCTGCTGTTTATGGTTTTCATAAGGTTCCTGTGGTCACGCGCGTCGGACGAGAACATTGGATATGTTTGTACAACCAATTCATGAAAACACTTATAACTAGAGTATCGAGAATAATAACAATTACAAAAGCGGTAATACAGATAGTGCAATTTCTGACGAACATTTTGAGCACATACAAGATATGAGTTTACAATATGGTTATAAAGTAATCAACGAGAGTGACGGTAAGGGTCGGAATTGCTTGTCTTGGAGGCAGTTTGTCAGTGTCATCTCGTTCGGTGGCGCAGGACACGTTGGCGACAGAGAGAAACAGCAGAGTACTTGTGTGTGTAAAAGTGAGTGAGTTAGTGAGTGAGAGTGAGAGTGAGAGAGAGAGAAGAGAGAGAGAGAGAGAGGGGAGAAGAGAGAAGAAGAAAGAGAGGAAAAGAAGAGGGGGGAACAGGAGAGAGAGAGAGGAGAGATAAAAGGGAGGACAGTTGGGGAAAGGAAAAAAAGCAAATTATTTTAAATGTGGGAGGCTTAGGGGGGCAAAAAGGGGAGTGTATTTTGGTAAATTTTGGTAGAAGAGAAAAAGAAAAGAAGGGGAGAGAGAGAAGGGAAAAGAAAGAGAGAGGAAAAAGGAGGGAAAAGAGAAAGGAGAAAAGAAAAAGGAAAAAAAAGGAAAAAAGGAAAGAAAAAGAAAAAAAAAAAAAAAAAAAGGGGGATGATAAAAAAAAAAAAAAAAAAAAAAAAAGAAAAAAAAAAGGGAAAAAAGGAAGGAAAAGGGAGGGAAAAAAAAAGAAAGAAAAAAAAAATTAAAAAAATAATGTTATAAAAAAAATTTTTTCAAAAAAACCCCCCCCCCCTCCCCCCCCCTTTTTTTTTTTTTTCCCCCCCAAAAAAAAAAAAAAAAAAATTTTTTTCCCGGGGGGGGGGGGGAAAAAAAAAAAGGGGGGGGGGGGGGGGGGAAAAAAAAAATTTTTTTTTGATTTGATTACTTTATTTACAGAACAGTGTACATCCCCTGAAAAAAACCGGGTAAGATCCAAAAAGTATTATCCAACTGGCTTTTTCTTTTTTGTGTAGGGGGGCTATTGTCAAACTTTATTGTTATATACATGCCTGATGGGCGTTCTTTATCACTGTTTAAAAAATTCATTTTGCTGGTAAAAAAAAAAACTTTATATCACAATCTTAAAAAGAAAAAAGCCGTGTCGAAAAATTTAAATATAATCAAAAATCAAATTTGGAAACAGACTATTGTTTGACAGGTTTGCAATAAAACAGAGTAGGATAAAATTATGCGATTGGGGCCCCTTGCAAATTTGCAGTGGTGATATAAACTTTTTTTTTGCCCCAAAACTGCTCGTTACATATTGTATAGTGTATTGATACCCTAGGGCGTAGTCTAGTCAAGTAACTTGGTGTCTCCGAGGGCCCATGATAGACTTCATGGGGTTTTGTCTTATTGTGCCCCAGCATACTCTGAATGCCAAAAAATACCATGCCCGTTTTTTTTTATTTTCCCAGTGGCCCCATATGCCCCTCTAAAACTCGAAACAAAAAAACACGTTTTTTTTTTTTTATTTGGGGAGATAGCGGCACTCAAAAAATTTGGATTTCAGGGGAAATGTTAATCCGGCAAAAACGATAGCCTTTACAAAAGATTTCCTATATAAAGGGTACCCAGTATAATGACATTTTGGATACCCTGTTTGATAGTTTAAAAAATTTGTGAAGGATATTTCTAGTTACCATTTTTTTTCTGCATAAAATGCAGGAGCCATGGAGAGCGCCCTGGTGTCATTAAAGACGCAGGTGTCGCTGTGCTCACACCTTTTTTAAAGGGGCATGATTAGGGCTAGACTCGGTCAGTTGGTTGTCAGGGGGAAATACACCCCTTTTTCAAGATCTGTACCCAGGAATTAGTCACCAATCCCTGCGGGACCAAGGAGGCATCACATAGATTGCAAGTGGGGGCGTGCAAGAGGGGGTGTAGATGTTATCTATATATTTCAAGTAATGGGCTTTTATTTTCCTTTTTTTGAAGCAGTGGATTGGGCCCTTTTAGTTTATAAATTTAAAAGCATGCCATGGTTCTGTCCCAAGGAGCAGTAAGTAGTTTCTGGAATGATAATAGCTCGTTTTCCAACTTTGAAAAACATAATAGTATGGGGGCATTTTTTTTTCCATTTTTAGTTGGGGAATGTATGAGATTGGAGTATGGGGTGGGGTACCCTATTCTAAATTTATCTTTTGAAAAAAATTTGGTGATTTTTGGTCGGGTAAAATTTGCAGGAGTCTGATGAAAAGTAGGGTGTTAACTTGGATGACACGACGTGAACAGGGGGAGGTCTAGCTCTTTCCCTCGTGACGAAAAAATTTGGCAGTCATTTGGCAGAATTCCAGGCCCTTGTTCTTAAAATTCAAGGAGTTTAGGGCACTTGGTGGAAACATTTTAAAGAACGGGCTTGCATAGTCATCCGGACCTAACAAGGGAGTATAATCAACCTTAGGACTCTCGGGGAAAGGCACCTACATAGTGTTACTTAGTATTGCAATGGTTTTTAAAAACGCTCAAGGCAATTTTCCTTTGATTTTTTGAAAAAATATCCTTGGAAAAGCGAGAGTGAGGGCATGAGGTGGGGAGCATCACCATAACACCAAGATATTATAGGTGTCAGTTCTTGAATAGTTTGTCCACCTAACCCTTTGGAATGAAGGAGTTTACGAGATCTCGAAATAATTTATTTTTTGTTTGGGGTTTGATTATGAGACCGGGGGAAGAACTTTTGCTAAACCTCCGTGAACGTATCCCCCCCCTATAAAAATACCTAAATAAAAATGTCATCAGCATTGATTATGCTGCATAGGTTTCCTAACTCATCTTTGATTTTGCAAGAGAGTGATAAGTATTTAAACAGTGTAGGGGAAAAGCTCCCCCTTGTGGATCCTAATTCTAATTCCCCATAAGCATTGTAGGTGCCTTGGTACCACCTTTTGCTCTTTCAAAGATAGATTCCTTAATCCATAACAGAAGCTTCCCCTTAAAACTATAAAAGTGTTAGCTCTGGTGGCTGCTGAGAGAGAGGAGGAGAAGAGAGAGGGAAGAGAGAGAGAGAGAGGGAAGAGAGAGAGAAAAGGGGGGACATAGAGGGGGGGGGGGGGCAGGAGAAAGGCGGAGAGAAAGAGAGAGGAGAGAAGGAAAGGAAGAAAAGAGAGAGAAGAAAGAGATAGAAAAGAGAAGAAAGAAAGAGAGAGTAAAAGGGAGGAGTAAGAAGAGAGAGAGTAAGAAAGAAGAGAGAAGGAGGAGAGGAGGGAGAGAATAGAGGAAGAGAGGGGAGGGAAAAGGGGAGAGAGGGAGAGAGGGGGGGGGGGGGGGGGAAGAGAGAGGATTTTTATTTGATTTGATTAATTTTTATTTACACAACAGTGAAACTTTTCCCTGCAAAAACCGGGTAAGATCCCAAAGTATCTACCCAAACTGGCTGTTTTTTATTTGTGAGGGGCTATTAGTCAAACATTATTGTTATATACATGCCTAGGGGCTTGCTATTATCACGTATAAATAATCATTTTGCTGGAAAAAAAAATCTTTTATATCACTAATCATGTAAAAGCAAGCCCATGTCTATAAAAAAGTTAATTAATCAACAAGGAAAATCTTTGAACAGTACTTTTTGATGACAACAATCAACAGAGTAGGATAAAATTAGCGACTTGGCCCCTTGAAAAGTTTGAGGGGTGATAGAAATGTTTTTTGCCTCCAAAACTGCACGTGAAAATTTTGTTAGTGTATGAATCCATGCGAAAGTCTATCAAAGTACTTGGTGTCCCCCGAGACAGTCCTATAGACTTATGGGGTTTGTCTATATTGATGCCCCCACAATCTTGTAATGCCAAATAATACCTGTCCGTCTTTTTTCATCTTCTCAGTGGCCCATACCGCCTCATAATTCGAAGACAAAAATAACACTTTTTTTTATTTAGTTGAGAGATAGCGGACTACATAATAGGATCTTCATGGGAAAGTTTAAACCCGCTAAACGTTTACCCTTTTCCAATGATATTCCTATATGAGAGGGTACCCCAGAAATGACCTTGGTACCCTGTTTTGATGGTTGAAATTTCGTGAAGGTATTTCTAGTTCCCATTTTTTCTGCTAAAAATCTGAGCCAGGGAGAGCGCCCTGGCTGTCTTTAAAGACAGTCAGGTGTCGCTGCTGCTCACTACCTTTCTTAATGGATGATTATGGTACTGATCGGCATCAGTTGCGCTTGTCCAATGGAAATACACCCCTTTTCTTCAAGATCTGTATCAGGAATTTAGTACACCAATCCCGCGGGCCCAATGGGGGATCCAGTAGATTGAAAGGGGGGGCTGAATGAGGGGATTTTATGTTTCCCTTTATTTAAAGTAATGGTCTTTTAGTTCCGTTTTTGAAGCGGGATTTGGGCCCTTTTAGTTTTCAATAAAAGCAGCACTGATTTCTGTGCCAAGGACAAAAGTACTGTTTCGGAATGAAATAGCTTGTTTTCCATACATTGAAGAAAATAATAGTATAGCATTTTTTGTTTCCATTTTTATTGGGAATGTATGAGATTTGAGTATCGGGGTCGGGTATGCCTAATTCATAATTATCTCGTTTGAAAAATATTGGTGTTTTTGGTCTGGTAGAATCTGCGGGAGTCTGATGCCAATTTGGGTTTTAACTTGGGGAACACGAGTAACGGGGGGGAGGTCTAGCTCTTTCCCGTGCGAGAACTTTGGCAGTCATTTGAAAATTTTCTCATGGCCTTGTTCTTAAAATTAAAGGATTTTGGGGGCACTTGGGGAAAAACTATTAAAACGGGCTTGCATAGTCTACTGGCCCTAAAAAGGGGATTACTCAACCTTAGGGACCTAGGGAGGCACCTACTTGTGTTTTATGTTTTCCCAGGTTTTAAAAACGCTCAAGGGCAACTTTCCTTGATTTTTGAAAAATTTCCTTTGGGGAAAAGCGGAGTGAGGGACTGGGGTGGGGAGAGCCCAAACCCCAAGATATTTATGGGTCTTTTCTTGCAATAGCTTGTCCACCTAACCTTGGAAGTAAGGTATTTTACGAGTCTCGAAAATACTTGTTTTGATTGGGTTATTATAACCGAGGGAAGCACACTTTTTGCAAAACCCTGTAGAATAATCCCCCCTATCAAATACCGAATAAAAATTATCAGCAAGATTGAGCGGCCTGGGTTTTCCTAACTCATCTTTGAGCTTGCAAAAGAGTGCATAATATTTAAAACGTGTAGGGACTTGCCCCCTTGGGAGTCCCTTTCAAATTTTCCCCATAAGATTGTGGGTGCCTTGGAACCCCCTTTTTTGCTCTTCTCAAAGATAGATAACCCTTAACCAAAAAAAGCGCCCTTAACTCAAAAAGTGTTAGCTCAGGGTGGACTGCTGTGGGGAGACTCGTCAAATGCCCCCTTAAAATCTAGAAATAAGAAGATTTGCATTACTTCCCCATATTTTACTGTGCAAAACACATTGTTTTCCCTCTCCCTTTTGAAAGCCAAAGCAGATGGATGAATCGGGCCCCTTTGATTGGGGAGAAAAAGAGTAAGGAGGTTCTTTTACATTTCAGGAAAAGGTCTAATTCATCAGGCCGCCCGGGTTTTGGGGATGGAATGAGGGTTGTTTTTTTCAATTTGGGGGGGCAGAGCCTGCTGGTGGGTTAAGTTGAGAGATCAAAAAGGGATTTTTTCCCCTTATCGTCCCTTTTACAAGAAGTGGATGAGTCATAAGTGATTCCATCATTCCCAATGCAGGGGTTTTTGCTGTCCTAAGGGCTCAAGGAGTTTTCCCTTGTAAATGGTGCATCACCCTCTCTAAAAGGGGCACTGATAAAATTTTCGTTTTTATGGATGATTTAAGGGGGGGCTTTGCTATGGTAATGGGAACTTAAATAGAAGAGCCCTCACCCATTTATTGAAAAAAGATAGGCTCCCCTACTGGAGTGGGTGGAGTGTTTACTGCATTTTGCCTTTTTCTTACTTTTTTCCCTTTCCAACCTTATTTTGGGGTTTTCATGGATAAATTGTTCTGCCCAGGCAAAAAAATCTTTCCTCCCGTTTTCGAGTCATGATTTTTTTTTACTAAAAAACACAAGATCCCTAGCCAAGTAGGGTTTTTTTCCCCAGGTGTCTTTGTGATTACGTAGATCGTATGAGCCTTCAAAGGGGGTTTTTTCAGGGTTTTTGTTCAGTTGTGTCCCCTCTACCTCTGGGGGATAAAGACCCGGTTTGGGGCGGGGTTTTTGGGGTTGTAGCTGAGAAAATGATTTGCCAACTTGTTAAAAGAGATTTTCTTTAAATGACCAGGTAGGTAGAAAAAATCTTCATACTGCGGGCAATTTTAAATAAATTTCCCCATGATATTTGTAGAAGGGGTTACCGAAGGCGGGGGGGGGGTTGGGGGCCCTTTTTTGCAAAAAGGAAGAGTTATACTTAATGCCCATACATTTACCTAAAGGGGGATGACTTTTGCAGGTTGGTAGTGTGTGCGATTGTATAGAGTTAAGTCCATTTCCCGCCCAGATAATGATTTTTTTTCTAAGGGCCATAATAGGTGTTGGGGTCCAAATTTTTTTGGAGATAGTCATAATGAACCTTACCTTTTTTTCCCCAATGGTACTTCCCCAGGCATTAAAATCCCCACACAAAAGACAGTATCACTATGTTATGCAGTCGGGAGTTTAGGTACCACCTCACTATCATGTGGATTGTATACTTTAATGAGGTGATAGTTTACCGTCAAGAAATTTTTTAAAATACTAAGATATTAAACGGGGTTTTGCACGATTGCCATCAACACTTTCGAGGAATGAGTTCTTTAAATGCCAACCCCCTCTCGGGGGGATTAGCAATTGGCTGTCATAATATGTGATACCCCCTTTTTTTGCAAAAACGAGCACTTTTTGATTTCCCTAAAGGCAACACACATCAACATTTTGGGGAAGTGAAGGTTTGGGAGGGGTTTTGGTTTGCGTTTCTGAAAATTGTTTATGTTCCAGGAATACTTTCAAGGATTGCTTGGAGGCATTTTTTATTTTGACCATTTCCAAGGCCCACTACGGGGTGATGCTGTTGTTGCGAGGAGGAACGAAACACCTTTTCCTAAAAGTGGATTGTTGGCTATTTTTTGTTGCTCATGAGCATCACTGCCCCATTCCGAGTAGCATTTAGCATCCTTATAATTTCATGGTGTCGAGGCTGGTGCGAAGTTGTTTGCAGCATGTGTGCTAGGGTTGGTGCTGCAGTGTTGCTGATACTTGAATTGACGGAGTGTAACTCCTGGGGGTGCTGGTACTGGGGCCCGGGTGAGCTTCCTCGCAGCGGCCAGCACTGTTGACCTCCGTAGGGTGGAATTTCCCCACATGGTAAAACGCGCGGGGCTGGGAGGGGCTGTTGTGGGGGGGGGGCTGCCTGCTTTTTTTCATTTGTTTTTCTTCCTTTGGGTTGTAAGTGCACAAGGGGGAATTGGCAGTCTCTTTGGGGCAGTTACACTTTTCCGAGGGAAAATTTTTTACCTCAACTTTCTGAGCTTCCTGTGGAAGAGCGCAGTACCGGTGGGGGCCCGTCTCGTGGACAGGGCACGTGTTCCGGGGCCCCACTTTGGCATTTGAGCAAAACGGCCACGGCACCCCTAAAGGGTGCCTGCCCTCAACCTTTTTGATACTTTTGGGAATTACCTCCCCCTCATTGTTAGGGGGGGACTCTCTGGGGTCATATTTTCATGCGTCTCGCAGGGATAATACGTTGTTGTATGGGAGTCATTTTCCCCTTTTTTCGTTTTCCTTTGGGACATCGAACACAATGTCGTTAGTGCATTCCCCTTCAAAGACCTTGGTTTTTTCAAGCACTTCACCGCCTGCACAAATATTTGTTATTTGGCAAGAATTTTTTCGTTTTTGCACCTGACATATACACTATTTTTTTCCCAAATTTTTTAAATTAAACTGCCCTGTGGGTTTTTGTAGGGGTCCTTTTTAGGGCCTGGAGACCAGCATTTTTCCCCTGTGTGGAATTTTGTATCGTTCTTGAAGTGCGCGTATAAGTGTCCGGGACGAGAAACTTTTTTACAGGGGCAGATAGCTGCCTTTTTGCTTTCCTTTTCATCCTCACCGGGCCCCACCTATCCCCCTCACGGGGACATGATCTCCCTCAGTTTCCTTTTTTGGTTCGGTCGCGCCCATCTGTGGTGCGGTCATTCCCCGCCGCGGAGGGGGACCTGAGGCCTGTCCTCTGAAAATAAAAAAGTTTCACACACGGGTCGCCTTCGGGGCCTCGCTGGGGAGTGTGCTAGCAGTTTTGCTTTTTTAAATTTTTAAGTTTGTTCTTTGTATACGTAGATTATTAATTGTGAAAATTATCACACGAATCCATTAAAACTGACAGGTCGTGAGTTCCCACTTCAAATTTTCACAGACCCCTCTAGGGGCAGGTCACAGGGTCACGAGAGGAGAGAAGGAGAGAGCGAAAAGAAAGGGGGAAAAGCGGGAGAGAGGAAGGGGCGAGAGAGAGGAGAGGCGAGGAGAGGGAGAAAGGGGGGAGCGAAGAGGGAAGGAGGCGAGGAGAGGGAGGAGAGGAGAGAGCGAGGAGAGGGGAAAGCGAGAGAAAGAAGCGAGGAGAGGGGAAAGCAGAGAGAGGAAACCAAAGGGGGGAAAGCAAGAGAGAGGAGGAACGAAAGAGGTGAAGCGGGAAAAGAAAGGGGGAAGCAGAAAAGAGGAAACAAAAAAAGCAAAAAACAAAAAAAATAAAAAGAGACAAAAAGAACAAAAAAACAAAGGGAAAACAAAAAAACAAAAAGAACAAAAAAAAAGAAAAACCCCAAAAGGAAACAAAAAAAAAAAAAACAAAAAGGGAACAAAGAAAAGCAAAAAAAAAAAAAAGAAACAAAAAACAAAAAAAAAAAAAAAACAAGAAAACAAAAAACAAAAAAGGGGCAAAAGGAAACAAAAAAACAAAAAAAAATTTAAAAAAAACAAAAAAAGGGGTATAAGGATACTTTGGGGGGGAATCCCATGGGTGGCACCAATTAAAAAAGGGGGGGGTAGAATCCCCCAAGGTCCCCCAATATAATATGTGGGGTGTGGATCCCAATGGGGGCCCCCTAATTAATGTAAGTGGGGGTTGAGTCCCACAGGGTGGCACTGTGTAAAGATGAAGGGGACGTGTAATACGGAGACAAACGTGTTCCCCCCAGGGTGGTACTCGATTCTCTGGTGCTCTGTCTTTTTGGGTGTAGAGTTTTAAATTGTCGTGGTTCACAACTTATTCTGCAGAGTATGGTAGAGGAAAGGGAAGGCAGGGAGGGCCTGCCTGGGAGGGAGAATCCCCCGACCTACCCGCTTGCTGGCAAACGAGCGGGCTGTTTAACTGCTCAGAAATTTTTTAGAACAAACTCGTTTTTAAACACATCATAATGAAAAACATAAAGAATTTTAATGAACCAAAAAATTCCCATAATTGGTCAAGATGGTTCGTGGGAAGGGAAAAAGGACCTTATATTTCGTTTGTGTAAAAGAGGTTATGGGTTTACAAGACAAAAGGTTCATGATAAAGGGGACAAAATTTTGAGTATTACAAAAAAAAAAATATTTCGAATTCGGGAAAAATGCGATAACATATTTTGTGATTTGGAATAAGCATTTTCTGATGAACATTTTTTGTATAAAAACACATAATTGTCCACGATATGAGAATAACGTCATGGGAATTTTTTACAAGCAATAAGGGGGGGTTTTGGTGTTCTAAGGTCAATTTATAATTTTCACGGTGAGACCCGTTGGGGTCGGGAGGAAGTGGGGTTTTTATAAAAGAAGGCACACGTGGGTTTTTGGTATGTGACGTAAAGATCCTACCATTTCATACATCGCTCGGTCACCAAGAAAAAATCGTCCTCGATTCTTGGTAGACGATGCGGTGGATGACAGGGGATAGGTGAGGAGGCAAATGACACGGGGTTCGTATCTTGCGAGAGCAGAGGGGAAGGTCGCACAGGTGACTTCTAAGGTTTTGGGGGCCCAGGGGCTTGTTGCACAGGGACTGTTCTGAACGCAGGTGGTCTTGCGGGAGCAGCAGTGATGATCTCAAGGGGTTGTCAACGTTCCACAGGATCGCTTGAAAACACATTTTAACTTGTCAACGCCGTGTCAGTCGTAAATGACACGCCACCGTTCTAGAAATTCTGGACCAAGTTGTTGGGGAGGAGATGAGGACGAGGGGGGGAATCTTGAGAGCGAGGTCTTCGAAGAACAGGATCCGTCGTTGGCGGGATTCGTCTCTGGGAGAGGAGGGCCCATGGTGATGGGGTCACGAGGTTCGGCGGCAAGGGGCAGGACCATTTTTGCCCGGGGTCACCAGCACAGGGCATCAGGGGTGGGAGTGGTTTAGATGCGACGAGATGCGGGGGACGTCGGGCGGCAGTCACCAGCGGCGAGGGGGGGGACACGCCCGGGGTTGCAGTAGGTAACAAAGGGGGGTCGGAGGTGATGCGATGGCGTCCCTGAGTGGACGAGATGCGGCAAAAAAAGGGCGTCAGGCGGGGACACCCGCGGACAGGGGGCGGACACGGCCGGGTTGCAGCGATGTGCAGTGGGGGATAGAAAGGGTTTGGGAGGTGATGCGACAGCGAGAACGTCCGTGAGATGGGTCTTAACGGGGCGAGCGGGCTTGGCGCGCCGGGGTCGGCGGCGAGGCCCCCGACGTGGTGTCCGAGAGTCAAAGGGAGCGGTGGGCTTTAGCAGGGGGCGTCTGCTCTGAGGACAAAAAACGGGAACGCAGTACTATTCTTGGCGACGAAACATATCCCTATCTCAGGGAGTTACAATATCAAAACCAACTCGTAATGTTGAAACGAGGAAGAAAGTGTATGATTCGGAATGGGTTAATTGCAACATTCACCTGAGAGATTAAAGCAGTAATGAACAATCGAGATTGTAGGATAAAAATCTCGAGGAAATTACATTACAAGCCATGCAAAATACAGGAATGATTCTCCCGAAAATAGAATTTAAAATTTTTGTGCAACAATGTGAGTGTAGCTAACCATAGAAATATTTCCTTTAGGGGGAAAAGAGAGTAGTTCATCGAAAATGCGGGTTAATGAGAAAATTAATTAAAAGGGGAATTGATGCTAGGATACAGGGAAAAATTTTCAAGAGAAACTTATTAAAAACATGCAAATAAAAAACAGGAAAAATTTTCCTAGAAATAGTTCATAAGAATGAACTGGAAATTCAGCATCTTTGATTCAGAAAACATCACGCTGTAGATTAGCATGAAAAATTTTTAAGTACTATAATAACAGAACACAGAAAATAAAAGTTAGGGAAAAACCCCAGGGTATGGGAGTGAGGCGGGGCACAGAGGAGGGGAGACAGTTCAGCTGAGGGGAAAAACTCGTTTTCTATGAGGGGAGGAAAACCCGGGTTCGCGAGAGCGAGAGGAAAAACAGAAAATCACTTACAGGGGGGTTTTCCCAAACAAAAGGGAAAAAAGCGAGGATAAAGGAATCACCTTTAGGTAGGCAGGGCAGTTTGATTGATGTTGCAGGCGTCAGCAACTGCAGCAAAGTTTAAGGGCTGCGAAAGGGTTGAAGTACTGTGCGCGAGGGGGGCGCGATGTCAATCGGCAGGGAAGACTGGCTTCTTGCTTGATGTCGGGAATTTTGCAGATGTATCTTGGATGAAGTCTTGCAGTGCAGAAATTGAAAAGGGGGTCTCCGCTTTCAGGAATCAATAAACTGTCTTCGAGGGACTTCGTGTGATTTTGTAACTTCGGGGGTTTTGGTTGGGGCGATTTTTCCCAGAGCGGCCAACCCAAGTAATAATTTCTGGGGGATAATCCCAGCGCGATCCCAGTGTAAAATGTATGGTAGTGCGAGAGACGTTTTCCCCACAGGTTGGTATCTGGTTCTCTGGTTTTTTCTGTCTTGTAGGTGTGTAGATTAAAATTTTCGCTGGTTCACAACTTTTTTTCGCAGAGTATGGGAGCAGGGACGGGGAAGGCAGGGAGACCCGCCTGGGAGGCAGAATCGTCCCCGCCACCCCTTGCTGGCAAGACGGTCTGTCTTAACTGCTCAGAAATTTCTATGAACAAACATCGTTTTGAAAAAATTCATAATTAAAAAAAATTGAAAGAATTTGAATGAACCAAAAAACCGATACATATGGTCCATGATGGTTTCGTGGTGAAGGAAAAAGAGTACCCCTTTTATACAGTTTTGTGAAGAAGAGAGTTTGGTGTTTACAAGACTAAAAAATTCATATAAGGAGAAAAAATTTTGAGTATTCACAAAACTAAACATTTGAATATCGGTAAAGATAGGATAAAATTATTTGGGGATTTTGGAATAAGCTTTTCTGAGAACATTTTGAGTATAAAAAAACCATAATTAACCAAAAATAGAGAATAACGTCTGGGAATTGTTTAAAGCAAAAGGGTGGGGTTAGCTGTTCTTTAAAGGGCAATTTTTTCAATGTCACGGCTGTAGACCTGTTGGGGTCGGTGAGGACAGTGGGTTTTTAAAAGAAGGCCACGTGGCTTTTTTTTATGTGAGGCGTAAAGATCAGTACCATTTCACTAACGCTCGGCAATAAAAAGAATCGTCCTCGTTCTTTGGGGAGACGTGAGGTGGATGGGCAGGAGATGGGGACGGAGGCAAGTAACAGGGGGTCTCGTATCTTGCGATGGCATGAGGGAAGGGCACAGGTGACTTTTTAAAGGTTGGGGCCTGGAGCTTGTTTGCAAGGTCACTGTTTTTGAAGCGCAGGGGGTCTTGACGGGAAAAGCATGATGTCAGCAAGGACTTTTTCAATCGTTCCACAGGACCTTTAAACACAGTTTAAATTGTAAGCGCCCTGTCATCGTAAAAGACACGCACACCTTTAGAAGATTTTGGACCAAGTTGTTGGGGAGGAATAGGGCTGAGAGGGAACCCTTTAAGCGAGGTCTTTGAAAAAATCAGGGGTCACGTCGTTGGCGAGGATTCGTCATCTGGGGGGGGGGGAGGAGACCGGGATGGCGCACGAGGTTCGGCAGGAAGACGGACCATTCTTGCCGGGTCCCAGCACAGGGCATCAGGTGTGGTGAGTGAGTGAGATGCGACGAGATGCGGCGAGGAGTCGGGCGGCAGTCACCAAAGGCCAGGGGGCGGGCACGACCGGAGTTGCAGTAGGTAAAAAAGGGGCGTCGGCAGGGGATCATGGCGTCCCCGAGTGAACGAGAGCGGGGGACTCAGGGGGGCGATCCCCCCACGGCGAGGCGGCGGACCGGCCGGAGTTGCAGTAGGGAAAAAGGGCGTTGGAGGTTGATGCCATGGGCCGTGAGTGGGGGACAGATCGGCGAGGATCGGGGGGGGATCACCGCGGACGAGGCGGGGCCACGGCCGGGGTTGCAGCGTGTGCAGTGGGAGGGTAGAAGGTTCGGCAGGTATGCGACAGCGAGAACGCCGTGAGATGGGCTCTTTAAAGGGGGGAGCGGGCTTGGCCGCCCGGGACGGCGGCGGGGGCACGACGGGTGATCCGGAGAGTAAGGGTCAGCGGTGGGGTTCACGGGGGGGGTCTGGCTTGAGGACAAAACGGGAAAACGACATACTATGTCTTGCGACGAAGAAAATGCCATATCTCAGGGATTTCAATACAAACAACTCGTAATGATTAGGAAAAAGACTGGAAGCAAGTGTCATGGATTCGGAATAAGGGTTAAATTTCAAAAATTCACCTGAAGGGGTTTAATGCAAAATGAAAATCGAGATGTGGGAAAACTCGAGGAAATTACGGTTTACAGAGCCTGCAAAAAACAGGGAAAGATTTTCCCACGAAAAAAGAATTTTAAAATTTTTGGAACAAAGTGAGGTAGCTAACCATAAAATATTTCCCCTTCAGGGGAAAAGAGAGTGTTGATGCAAAAACAGGGTTAATGAGAAGTTAATTTAAGGGTAAAAGATGTAGGGAAAAGGAAAAAATTTTTTAATGAAAAACTTATTAAAAACTGCAAAAACAAAGGAAAGATTTTCCCATGAAAAGTTCATAATGAAGAACGGAATTCAGCTATGTTGATTTAGAAAACATCACGCTGAGTTAGCATGAAACTTATTAAGTAATCATAAGTAGACGAACTACAGAGAAATAAAAGTTAGCAAACCGCAGGGTATGGGGGTGAGGGGGGCACGACGAGCGGGGACAGATTCAGCTGAGGGGAAAAACTCGTTTTAAAGGGGGAGGAACCAAAGGTGTTCGGAGAGCGAGAGGAAATCAACAATTCATTCACAGGATTTCCCAAACAAATGAGAACAGCGAGGATAAAGGAACTCACCTTAGGGACTGGAGGGCATTTTATTATGTTTCAGGGTCAGGCAACTGCAGCAAATGTTGAAAACTGGACAGGGTTTAAGTACTGTGCGCAGGGGGGGCCGATGTCAAAATCGGCAGGGAAAAGATGGCTTTTTGCTTGATGTCGGGAATTCGCGAGTATCTTGAATAAATCTTGCAGTGACGAAGTTTACAAAGGGGTCTCCGCTTTCAGGAATCAATAAAAAAGTCTTCAGAGGGACTTCGGTGTGTTTTGTAAACTTCGGGGGGGTTTTTGTGTGGTGCGATTTTCCCAGAGCGGGTGCCACCAATGTAAATATACGTGGGAGAATCCCAGCGGATGCCACTAGGTAAAATGTATGGTGACGTGGATGAGACGTGTCCCCACAGGTTGGTACTCTGGTTCTCTGGTTTGTTTTGTCTTGTAGGTGGTAGAGTTAAAGTTGTCGCTGGTTTCCCAAATTTTTTCTGCGAGAGTATGGTAGCAGGGCGGGCAAGGCAGGGAGACCGCCTGGGGGCAGAATGTCCCCACCTACCCGCTTTCTGGCAACGAGGGTCTGTTTAACTGCTAGAAATTTTTATGAAAAAAACCGTTTGAAAAAAATCATAATGAAAAAAATGAAAAAATTTTAAGAACCAAAATTTGATACATGGTCAATGATGGTTTCGTGGTGAAGGAACAAGATACCTTTTATCGTTGTGTGTAAGAAGAAGTTATGGTGTTTACAAGACTAAAAGGTTCATGATAAAGGGGACAAAAATTTCTGAGTATTCACAAAAACATAAATCTTGAAAATCGGGAAAGATGCGATAACATTTAGTGATTCGGAATAGCATTTTTGATGAACATTTGAGTATAAAAAAACAATAATTGTCACACAGAATGAAATAAAAGCATGGGAATTGTTTCAAGCAATAAAGGGGGGGATTTTCGTGTTCTAAGGTCAATTTTCAATTTTCCCGGCTGTAGACCTGTTGGGGCGGCTGAGGACAGTGGGTTATTATAAGAGAAAGGCACACGTGCTTTTCTGGTATGTGAGGGGTAAAAATCATATCCATTTCACTACAGCGAGGAAGGAGGGAGAGGAAGGAGGAGAAGCAAGAGAAGGGGAAGACGAGAGAGAGGGAGAGCGGAGAGAGGGGGGACGAGGAGAGAGAGGAGAGAGCGAGAGAGAGGAGAGAGCGAGAGAGAGGAGAAAGCGAGAGAGAGGAAGAGCGAGAAAAAAGGGGGGGGGGGAAAAGGGGAGGAAGAGAGAGGAGAAGCGAGAGAGAGGAGAGAGCGAGAGAGGGGAGAGAGCGAGAGAGGGAGAGAGCGAGAGAGAGGAAGAGCGAGAGAAGGAGAGAGCAGAGAGAGGAGGAGCGGGGGGGAGAGAGGGAGAGAGGAGAGAGCGGGGGGGAGAGAGCAAAAAAAAAGAGCGAAGGGGGGGGGAGGCGGGGGGGGAGAAATATAAAAAATTTAATAAAAAAAAATTTAATAAAAAAAATAATTAAAAAAAATTATAATGACAAAAAAAATAAAAAAAAAACCCCTTTTTAAAGTTTTTTTTGATAACTTACTCGCATTGACCCTTTTTCTCACAAAAAACGGTTTGGTAAATCAAACATTATATACAACGGAGAATACAAATAAAAAATATGGTAAAACAAAAGAAAAAATCAACAACAAAAACACGAGAACCTAGTAATAATTGCAACATTCAATATCAAAAACAATAAAGAAAAAAAAAAATTAAACGCCCAAAAAAGAAAAATTTCATTAAACGGCAATAAAGAAGGGAAAAATAATTTAGAACGATGATAAAGAAGAAAATGCATTTAAAAAGACAGTAACGAAAAAATAATTCATACAATAATAACAAAACACAAAAAACGTCAGGAAAATCGAAAGACTTCTCTTTAACTCTCTTCGAAAAACTTCGTTAATTTTTTCTCTCCTTGTATGATCTACATAAAAAACCCCCAATAAGCTTTAATATGCACCAAATTCTGCTCGATCCACTAATGGATTTAATCTTTTAGTATTTTTTCTTGCCCTTTGAATAATATATAAATGTAACGGGCATGGGCCTGAATCAACAAATATCAACTAAAAATAAACGAGGGATAATGGGTGAATTTTTATATCAAAAAATCACATCTGTTGAAATTTGTACAGACCACACACACCCCCAACACCCACACACCCACACACAAACACACACACACACACACACACACAAAACCAACCACACACACCCCCACACACACAAACCCCACACCACACACCACACACACAAATATTATATATAATAAATATTAATATATTATATATTATATATATATATGTATAATTTTTACATATATATATATAATAATATATATATATATATATATTATATTATACATATATATTATATATATATATATATATTATATATATTTTATATTTTATAGTATATAATACTTTTTTATTTATTTATAAAATAAAATATATATATATAATGATTCTTGGTAGACGATGCGTGATCAGGATAGGTGACGACAAGTACAGTCTCGTATCTTGCAGATGAGCAGAGGAAGGTCGCCAGGTGACTTCTAGGTGGGCCTGGGAGCTTGTTTGCACAGGTCACTGTTCTGAAGCGCAGGTGGTCTTGCGGCACAGTGATGACAGTCAAGGCTGTCAATCTCACAGGATCGCTGAGACCATAACTTGTAAGCGCCGTGTCAGGAATGACACGCACACCGTTCTGAAGATTCTGGACCAAGTGTTGGGAGGACTGAGGACTGAAGGACTGATCTTGAGAGCAGTGGTCTTCGGAGGAGCAGTGATGAGTCAGTTGGCAGAGATCGTCATCTCCAGGACGCAGAAGAGCACAGTATGGTGATGGCCGGTCACGAGTCGCAGGCAAGACACGGACATCTGCCAGGGTTCAGCAGTCACAAGGGGCGATCAGTGGGTGAGTGAGTCTGAGAGTGCGACAGATGCGGCGAGGACGTCGGGGGCAGTCAGCACCAGCGGACGAGGCGGCGGACAACGACCGGAGTTGCAGTAGGTAACAAAGGGCGTCGGAGGTGAGCGATGGCGTCGTGAGTGAGACGAGATGCGGCGAGGACGTCAGGCGGCGATCACCAGCGGACGAGGCGGCGGACACGGCCGGAGTTGCAGCGATGTGCAGTGGGGGACAGAAGGTGTCGGCAGGTGATGCGACAGCGAGAACGTCCGTGAGATGGGCTCGTTAACGGGGCGAGCGAGGCTTGGCGCGCCAGGGATCGGCGGCGAGGGCAGCGACGTGGTGATCCGAGAGTCAAGGTCAGCGGTGGGCTTCAGCAGGGGGCGTCTGGCTCTGAGGACAACAACGGGAACGACAGTACTATGTCTTGGCGACAGAAGACATAATGCCATATCTCAGGGAGTTACAATATCAACACGAACTCGTAATGATTAGGAAACGACTGGAAGCAACGTGTCATGGATTCGGAATAGTGTTAATTGCAACATTCACCTGAGAGATTAAATGCAGTAATGAACAATCGAGATTGTAGGATAAAATCTCGAGGAAATTACGAGTTTACAGAGCCATGCAAAATACAGGAATGATTCTCCACGAAAATAGAATTAGAATTCATGTGCAACAATGTGAGTGTAGCTAACCATAGAACATATTTCCTTCAGGGAAATGAGAGTAGTTGCATGCGAAAATGCAGGGTTAATGAGAAGTTAATTAAGGGTAATTGCATGCTAGGATACAGGAATAATTTTCTAATGAAGAAACTTATTAAAAACATGCAAATAACACAGGAAAGATTTTCCTATGAAATAGTTCATAATGAATGAACTGGAATTCAGCATCATGTTGATTCAGAAATCATCACGCTGTAGATTAGCATGAACTATTAAGTACTCATAAGTAGACAGAACTACAGAGAAATAAAAGTTAGGCAAACCGCAGGGTATGAGTGAGTGAGGCGGGCACAGAGCGAGCGGGAGACAGATGTCAGCTGAGGGGAGATCTCGTTTTCTATGAGGGGAGGAACACAGGTGTTCGCGAGAGCGAGAGGAAATCAGACACTTCACTTCACAGGGGATTTCCTAAACAAATGAGAACAGCGAGGATAAAGGAACTCACCTTGAGGTACTGGCAGGGCAGTGTTGATTGATGTTGCAGGCGTCAGGCAACTGCAGCAAATGTTGAAGACTGCGACAGGTGTTGAAGTACTCTGTGCTGAGGAGGCGCGATGTCAACTCGGCAGGGAAGACTGGCTTCTTGCTTGATGTCGGGAAATCGCAGATGTATCGTTGAGATGAAGTCTTGCAGTGACAGAAGTTGACAAAGGTGTCTCCGCTTGCAGGAATCAATAAACTGTTTCGAGGGACTTGTGTGATTTTAGAACTTCGGGGGGTTTTGGTTGGTGCGATTATCCCGGGAGGGGGCCCAAACCAAATGAAAATAATACTGGGGATAATCCCAGCGCGACCCCTAGGTAAAGATTTTAAGGGGTTACGTGCGAGGAGCTTTTCCCCCCAACAGGGGGGGGGTACTCTGGTTCTCGGGTTTTTTTGGTCTTTTAGGTTTTGAGATTAATTTGTCGCTGGTTCACAAATTTTATTTCTGCCGAGAGTAGGGGAGCGGGACGGGCAAGGCAGGGAGACCTGCCGGGGAAAGGCAAAAATCTTCCCCGCCCAAAACCCGTTGTGGAAGACGGCCCTGTCTTAATGCTCAAAAATTTTTCTATGAAAAAACATCGTTTTGAAACACTTTCATAATAAAAACCTTTGAAAATTTGGGAAAAACCCAAAAAAAAAAATTTAAAAGGGTTTTTTTTGGGGGGTTTAAAAATTTTTTTTTTTTTTAAAAAAAGGTTTTTTTTAAAAAAAAAAAATTTAGAAAAAAAAAACAGGGAAAAAAAAAAAAAAAATTTAAAAAATTTTTTTAAAAAAAAATTTTTTGGGTTTTTTGGGGAAAAATTTTTGGAAAAAAAAAATTTTAAAAAACACCAAAAAA